>NC_134410.1:19823980-20123980 GCF_038048845.1 Mixophyes fleayi
TATGGCTTGGACTTGTTTTTCAGCACATCCCACAGATCCTCAATCAGATTGAGATCTGAGAAATTTGGATTCCAAGTCAACACCTTAAACTCTTCGTCATGTTCCTCAAACCATTTCTGAACAATGTTTGCAGTGTGGCAGGGCGCATTATCCCGCTGAATGAGGCCACTGCCATTGGGGAATACCGTCACCATGATGGGGTGTACTTGGTCTGCAACAAAGTTTAGGAAGGTGGTACGTGTCAAAGTAATATCCACATGAATGCCAGGAACCAAGATTTCCCAGCCAAATATTACCAAAAGCAATAGACTGCCTCCCCTGGCTTGCCTTCTTTCCATGGTGCATCCTGGTGCCAACTCTTCCCTAGGTAAACCCACACACACCCAGCCGTCCCCATGATATAAAAGAAAATGTGATTCATCATACCAGGCCACCTTCTATTGTTCCATGGTCCAGTTCTTGTTCTCACGTGCCCATTGTAGGCGTTTTCAGTGGGGGACAGGGTTTAGCATGGGCACTCTGACTGGTCTGTGGTTAGAAAGCCCCATATGCAGCAAGCTGGGATGCACTGTGTGTACTGACACCTTCCTATCATAACAAGCATTAACTTTTTAGCAATTTGTGCTACAGTAGCTCTTCTGTGGGATTGGGACAGATGGACTAGCCTTTGCTCTCCACGTGCATCAATGACCCTTGGGCTCCCATGACCTCAGTTCACCGGTTGTCCTTCCTTATACCACTTTTGGTAGGTACAAACCACTGCGTACCGGAACACCTACAAAACCTGCCATTTTGGAGATGCTCTGACCCAGTCGTCTAGCCATCAAAATTTGGCCCTTTCCAATGTCGCTCAGATCCTTACACTTGCCCATTTTTCCTGCTTTCAACACATCAACTTCAAGAACTGACTGTTCAATTGCTGGCTAATATGTACCACCCTTTGTAACAAATTAATCCATGTTATTCACTTGTCAGTGGTTTTAGTGTTGTGACAGATCGGTGTATGTCGGTCGTTGCTGGGTAAAGGGCGCTATGTATCCTGAACAGAGCACATATGCATCATCTGAAAATATAGCTTGACTGTGAACATTTGCTATTGAAGACCATTGACATTGTTAACTACCATGGTGTGTTTGTTGTGGTATGAAGCAGTAATACTGATGCAGAACAAACAAACAGAGCACCAAGAACTTATTTTATTAAAAGTAGTTTGAACTGTCAATCAGTAGCATGTACAGTAATATATTAATAGCAGAGAATACCAGACGGGGCTCTAAGTTTATCAATAAGACTAATCATTTGGCGTCTTCAGTGGACATCATTCACATAACTATGTGCACTACCATCAGTGCTACTGGAATGGTACATTTTAACAGAAATAATCTAAGGATTTCAGGGACATAGGATAGTAAAAGTCAGTTACCTGTTTAACCCGCAGCACTGATTAACTCGGATCCTACCTCTATTGTAGGTCCCCATGTTGGAGAATACTGTATGATGGGGAGAGGGTACAATCTGATCGAATAATTCAGAAATGGAAGTTGATTAATCAATTTATAGGTTCACAGCAGCTACTTACAAGGTTGGGGTTATCCAGAAAGGAAAAAATACAGAGAAAATTCCCCCAGCAACACTGCAGTAAACCAGTTAAAGAGCTGCCTTTCTACTTGTACATAAAAATGCAAAATTCTCAGTTACACACATTTGCAAATGCATGATAAGCTACCCGCCACATCAAGGCGCTTCTGCTAATAGGGTGATCCTAACTCTAAACAATGAGAGTCCCTATACATCCATGTGTTTTTAAATTGTGAGCTAAATTACCAAGAGGTACCCCAAGGAACCTCCAAATGGCAATAGAGGACCAGCACTCCCCATCAGCTTCTGCTACCAAACATGCCTCTTAAATAACAACACAGAAATGAAAGTTGCTCAATCGATTTATAGCTCAGCACTGTCAGAAAGTGAACTATGTAAAGCCAGGCTGTGGTTAATTATTTTAGACCATTGGGGACTTGCTGTAATTCGGTAAAGATTTCTCTGCAAACTCTGGTCATATCTACATGCACTACTCTGTCCTCCTCTGACTCTTCCTCAGGGCCTTTGTCCTGGTACCTCCTCCTTTGATCTTGCAAGGGTCAGATGTTGATACATAGGAGGTCACTGTGACTCTTTACAGAAAGCCAGAGATAGTGACAGATACCCCCCATAGCATGTCTGGCAATACCAGCACCATTTCTATTCTCTGCCTCTCTTATATTGATGATGGTTGACATGAGGGATAAAAGCACTCATTGGGAGCGTTCAGGATACCCGGTACAGATCCTTGACATAAGAGCTTACATTTTCATGTAGGACTTGGACTGGGGCTCTAGTTTTCACTTATCTGCTCCTGCACATCATCATCATCTATTTATATAGCGCCACTAATTCTGCAGCGCTGTACAGAGAACTCACTCACATCAGTCCCTGCCCCATTGGGGCTTACAGTCTAAATTCCCTAACACACACACACACAGACAGGCTAGGGCCAATTAGCCTACCAGTATGTTTTTGGAGTGTGGGAGGGAACCGGAGCACCCGGAGGAAACCCACGCAAACACAGGGAGAACATACAAACTACTCACAGATAAGACCATGGTCGGGAATTGAACTTATGACTCCAGCGCTGTGAGGGAGAAGTGCTAACCACTTAGCCAGTGGCTAAGTGGTTAACACTCTATAACCTATGGTGGGGTCTTATATAATAAAATGGTGCAATATGCAAAATTGTCCCGTAGCCCAGAGCGACTAATCAAATGTTTGCTTTCGTTATCTTAAAAAAATGTCAGCGAGAATCTGATTGGTTGCTGTGTGTTACAGCATATTTCTGCGTTATACACCGGTTTATTAAATGAGCCCCACTCTTTTACATTCTTACCGTAATATTGCATTGAAAGTCTGGCCAACTGTACTGAATAGACAGTGACTGGTTTTATTTACCAATAAAGATGACGTTTTGTGTCTCTGAAGACACTAATATCTTAATATTTCCAATGTACTTTTTCCTCATCAGCAAAATGACAAACTTAGCTCTGCGCTGAGATAACAGGATGTGGTGAGAGAACACGTGCCCTGTGCAGAGAAACAGCACTGTGCTGCACTCTACCCCCCCCCCCACTCCTCCTCCTGCCCATCATATCCTGCTGTCATTTCTGCTGGGGCCACCACACCGACAGACAGCAACCTAGGAGACGCCCTACAAGATGGTAAGATGCCTCTCTCCCCTCTGCCTACCCTGTCCTCCTTTTTGTAGAAGAAGACTTTAGTGTCACATTGAGAACTGCTATAGACAGTCCCTAGAGTTAAGGATTGAAACTTTTATCCCGGGATGTGTAATACTCTACTCACCACTGCTATGAATGAACCCTCTCTCTTCAATGTGTAATGCTGAGCACTGCTAAGAATGAACTCTGTATTCAGATAGTCGCGTGCAGACCACAGTTAAGTCTACAGAAATGTGCTTTACCATACAGATGTTTGCAAATAGTATAATTCAATAAGATCTTGTTGAGTAAATTATGCATTACAGTGTAATTAAATTAATAAAGATACATTATATCACAACCAATCCAGAGGGGGGAAAAAAAACAGTCCAGAATATCTCAGCCATCTCAGGAGAGACTTAATATACAATACGTGTATTCGTAACCTTGTTCCTGTAAGCAGGATGTTGCACAAGTATTAAAAATTGTGTAACTGCACAGAGCAGGCTTAGTCTACATCTGTTGTTAAAGTATGTCAGCAAAATGATCAACTATGTATGATTGTCTGAGGATCTCAGCTTGTCTAACTTAGGAGAAGAGTAACGCGTTGTCGCAAAAGTGAAGGTGCCGCCTATTTGCACACTCACTGTACATGGTTGGTTTGTAGACCTGGGCATTGGTAGTACCCACAGAAGTTTACAAACAGTGATGCACATCACTATGGGGGAATTCAATTATCGGTGGTATGTTTTTTTAAACGTTTTTTGTAGCGTTAAAAATTGTGGTATTCAATTAGAAATCCGGTAACGCCACCACCGCGCATTATCCATAGGTGTAAGGGAATTTTTAGGGGAGTGGAAGGGAGGGTTTAACACGGCATACATGCATTGGCATACATTTGTATTGCATTACACGACCTTCTATTTTATAATATATACAGCACTTTTTTTTTTACTATACTGTTTTTTTTTTTTTTACTTTTTTTACTGTACTATTATCTATACCATCACAAAACACATTAGTACATACAAATTAGTACATACATATATACACATATATTAGTAATTATTGTGTTTATTAATTTATTTATTTTTAACATGATTTTTGTAAAAAAACCAAAACACATTTTCCATGTTCTACAAAACTGAGAAACATGTCAAATCTAAATCAGATTGTTCACCTGTAAGTGTCAGTTTATCCGTTATGAGCTCATCAGCTGGAGAGAATTAAATACACTGCATGGTTTGTGTGTACAATTAGCTCTGCTTTATTAGTTACAAGTCCATATCTATATAGCAAAAATCACGTATTACAGAAAACTATGCCCCAAAAGGTTTTAACCACTCATGCTTCATTTAAACAGATTTTGCTACATTCTCTCATTTTTTACACAGGAATACTCCCCAGGGGGGAGTTGGCTTATCTCCTGTGCTGCCATATTCAAGGCCATAAGCAATGTCTCCTGCAAACAATGAATAACTCTTACATACTAGCTGTATCTAATCTGTCTTTAAGCTAAAAGAGAACAAAATGGCTATAAGGCAACAAGATGGCGTCAGCTTAGCAAAATCACATTTCTCATTTCCCATCGTTTTATTCATTATTTGCCCTAACACTACCTATTAGAGATCACATTCTTGCTGTCGCTTTTAATGGGTACTTATACACATACACCCTTCCAACAGAACATATAAATAGGGATGCCTAAAACTGGATACATAGAACAACCCATCCCCCACCAATAGCAAGTTCACGATCCCTCTTCTAGCTGATAGATGGTCAATGAGTCCACAACCGTCTTACAAATATAAACTTTAAATTTCAGTGTACAAATAAGCTATCAAGTATTTGTGTGCTACATGAAATAAACAGTCAGTATTTAACTTATGTGCAAAACAGAATACTAATTTGCACCCCTTACATTGTAACATGGTTTTGCCCAGTAGACTGAAATAAGAAGTTTATTAAGTTAAGATCTTTAATGAATCATGTCCCTAGTTTTCATTTATTTCGTACATTCTACAAAATGACAGCTAGAATCTGATTGGTTGCTATAGGCAACATCTCCACTTTTTCAAACCCGCAGTTTAGTAAATCTAGCCCTAAATATGTATAGCTTGTTTAACATTTGAAGTAGCGATAAGGCTGTATATGTAAGCAGTGTATTTTCTTTTTTACTTTTTGTCAATTCTTTTGCATTGATCCATTTGAAAAAAGACAATGCAAGTGGGTAATATTAATTGTGTCTATATTTTCCTTGTGGTATGATTTAGGTTGTCACCTGCAATAACACCGATGAGCAACTTTTCTGGCGTCTTATTACACATTTTTGTTCCTTATGTCTACAGTTTTGGTTGTTTTATGTTTAGAACATTTGGAACTTCTGTTTCCATGGCCATGGCCGATTGTCAAACTCCTAAACGTGCCCAAATTTGCCCTCTTTCATGGAGATAGGATGATGTAGACAATGGAGTCTGGGAGAAATGTGGCAAGGGAATTGGGAAAGATTAGCCCAGCAAAGGAGGCCTAGGGGGTAATAAATTTAAATCACGTCCCATGCCAGAGATAGAAGTGGACTTGGTTTGCTCTGAAGTTCCGGTTGAGGGTAATTGTTGGGTTGCCTCTTTCAGGTTCTATAACTAACAACAATGGAGCACACCATGGGGTATATTTACTAAACTGCGGGTTTGGAAAAGTGGAGATGTTGACTATAGCAACCAATCAGATTCTAGCTGTCATTTTATAGAATGTACTAAATAAATAAAAACTATAATCTGATTGGTTGCTATAGGAATCATCCCCACTTTTTCAAACCCGCAGTTTAGTAAATATACCCCCACGTTATAAAAGTTGTCAGGGGTTTGTCTGACAGAATGAATGACTGTGGTCAGTAACGTTTCTCTCGCCCTTTCTTTATCGCAGTCAGACTCGCTGGTGGTGTGCGACGTGGACCCCGAGCTTAAGGACAGGATTAAGAAATTCCGCTTTAGGAAGGAGACCAATAATGCCGCCATCCTGAGTGAGTGACTGCGTGTGCATTGACACGGAGTGAGAACACGCATGGGACATTCTGTATAACCAGGTCTAATAGAACAGGGGTACAGAATTTGTACAGTAACCACGCTATTTCTACATCCCTCACGCGCATCATTATTGTTTTGTTTCATAGTGAAGATAGACAAGGAGAAGCAGCTGGTGGTCTTGGAGGAGGAGTTTGAGGTGAGTGCTGTCTGTCTGACCAAAAGGTGTAGCCCCTGAGGTAGACTGCCATGGGTGCTCTGTCCAAAAGAAGGGAGCCACTGGGAGATAATCCACTGTTTGCCCACAATACTCCAAAAATATTAACCGTAGTTGGAATTTTGTATTTCAGGATATTTCCCCTGATGATCTACAGAACGAGCTTCCGGAACGCCAGCCTAGATATCCTTTCTAGTGACGATGGTCTGTGCTTCTATGTAGGAGCCCAGTACAATAGTCACTACATATAGACAGTATGGTCCACACATATTCGGAAAGCCGAGAAGGTCGAAGGTCAGATGAGTGAGGTCATATGAGTTTCTTATATTTGATCCTCATATCTTAGTTTGTTTTTCCTCCAGTAACAGCCAGGGCCGCTTGAAGACATCAGTAGGTCGAAACAAAAGCATTGGCGTCTCTCCAGGGCATCTGCAAAACATAAGGGGTAACAATGGGTGAAGTGAGAGTTTTCGTCAGTGCTTTTTTCCCACATCGCCCAATACATGAAAGGGTTAATTACTGCCTTTGCATGGGTAAACCTATTGAACATTAATGAATAGTGCTATTGCCCTGCTCACCCCGAAAATAAATATTATTTTCTGCGGAATATAACTTTAGCATAAATTATACATGATATCCATTGCTATTTTTGTAATAACATTGGAACTGGACCACAAATTGGGCTACCAGTTATGTTCGTTATCTCTCTGCCCTCCATCCACAATGATTCCCCATCCGCCCGCAGCAGAAGTCTGAATTCCATTACATTGGCTGGAAACCATTTAAAACTTGTTCTCTGTAGCTAATGTACTGGGGAGAGATATTAACAGTTGGTGGAAATAACAATGATGTCAATAATCCTCTCACTGACAACGGTGGTGCCATATTTAATTTTATGTTTATGACAAAAATACTGTTTTGCAATTGTTTTCATGTCTTCTGTTGACTGACGTCCTTGACTCACGGGCACATTCCTGGTGTACAGCTATAAGTATCAGCACGAGGATGGTCGTATATCATATCCGCTCTGTATGATATTCTCCAGCCCAGTAGGTAAGTGACCGCTGTCAGCAGCCAGGCAGTAGGGGATAGAAGGGGTTTGGAGAGCCATGTAGTAGATGACTGGTAAAGGGAAAAAAATAATTGTATTAATTTTGTGCAATATACCCCCAAAAAAAATTAAAACATTTTACATCTTTCATGTAACCATCTTTCTAATGGTGACAGATGGGTAAATGTTACCGATTGGCATCAGTTCTGCAATGTCAGTGTTTGCCAACTGGGGGCTGCCAAAGTGAACAGTACTGTGCCGTTTATACTTGGCGCTGCCACTTCTGCCTCTTAGATGGTCAGCTCCACTCAAACAACTTCACAGTTTTTACTGGCTGGATTACTTTCGTGCCATCAGACGTTTACCCATTCCTCTGGCACAGTTACCAAGCACTACCAGCCTAGATCTGGGTTAAGGAATGATTCCTAATAATATACAAAAAGTACTATTAATACCTGGATTATGGGCGGGATGTTTCCTTCTAAAGTGAAGAGGGAAAGTCGTGTTCAGCTAAGCCTACCACTTCAAGATCAGCAGCACATGGGCGCCAAGGCAAGTAACGGCTGCAAATTTCTACATGGACAAACTAGGTTGCAGCGCAAAGGGTGCAAATGCAAGTTTTTAGCATGCAGGAAATATACTGTCTGCTTTGTATGTAGCAGACTACTGGGCAGCTTGATTGTTACACTGAAATTTAGAGTTGACCTAGAACACGCCCCCTTTTAACTTTAAATTGACATTACTACAGAATTACAATAGTATTCTTTTGATAAAATCAATTAATGAAAGATCACAACAAAATAAAGATAGGGAAGAGAACAGCAAAACAAAAAGACTGTTTGAATGATGCAACTGTTTCTCAAACTTAGCTGCAGTTACCCCTAACAAGCCTCAGGCCTGGGGATTATTGGAAGTTCAGAACCTGAACCTTGGACATGCTTTATCTTTACATAAATTAAAGGGTAAAGATTCCATAATAAAAAAATAAAAAAAACCCCCAGAAGACTGCAAGATACATTTTATAATTGATCACCATAGTGATGGGTTTTTGTCAATTTAATTTTTCTCCCATTAGTTTCACTTTGTTGCGAACTGGTCCTTACCAAACACTTATTTCATACTTACCAACCTTTAAATTGTGTATTCCGGGAGATCCCGGGCAGGGGGCGTGGTTGGAGGTCGGGAGAGGGTGGGGCACCGTTAATCGCATCATTTTGTCACGGGGGCGGGGCCAAAATGACATGCCGCGATTCACCACAAATCGCGTCATTTTCGTGAGTAAATTGCAGTATGTGGGATACTTGCCTGCTCTCCTGGGAGTTCGGGAGACCTACCCGGATTTCGGGAGTCTCCCGGACATTCCGGGAGAGTTGGCAAGTATGACTTATTTCATATGCATTAAGTTAGGGCAATTAAATCCCTCCAGCAGCACCATTCTCTAAAGGTGGTCCTGCCCCGTCAGCAACAGACCTTGTATGACATTACTAATGTATGAACCTGATGGCAGAATTATAAGCGTCTCCCAGAGTATGGAAATAGGGATTGTACCTGCCAAACTTCATGATCGAGAGTTCAGGACAAAGTAAGACCTACACCCGATCTGCCCAAGCCACGCCCAGATTTATACAAACCACTCCCAGATCTGCTGAAAACATACCCATTTTAGTCAAGAACATGCCCTTAGCAGGCCACATAGTAAAAATCAAACTGTCCAATTAAAATTGGGACTGTTGACTGTTATGAATATTATGTCAGCGAGCACTTAAGATGACATCTACTGTAGGTTATTAGTTCCCCAAAAAAACAGAGTAAATTATAGTTAATGATCTAAATCAGTACAGCATGTTACCCATAATTTATATTTATTTCTCTAGTTTGCAAATAACTCCTGACTAGAGGCTTATCCGTTATATTTATATAAACACTAACACATACTTACATAGTGCTAGGTCTCCACACAGGCCCCTGTTGTAGTCTGTCACACTCTAGGTTGGTTACCATTAGTTATAAAGCTGGCCTGTTGTCTACGCACAGTGGAGGCAGCCATTTTGTAGATTAAACCAATGTTCACGAGAACGCAGCCTAACCACCAGTGACATCACTGAGGCCACCATTTTATGATCTGAACTAATGTTTATGAGAATGCACTTTTAATTCGGTGTTATGCAAGTACTAAAGCAAAATGTAACCTCATTAATATCTGCTCCAAACAGGATGTAAACCGGAGCAGCAAATGATGTACGCTGGAAGCAAGAACAGACTGGTACAAACCACAGAACTTACAAAGGTATGGAGTCAGGAGGACTGACAGGGAACCTACCAGATACAATGAGCGGTCTAAACTCAGAAGAGTCGCATGTTCTGACTTATAGGCATTTCTTACAATATTCCGATTGGAATATTAAGCTATTGTCATTACTGACAAGCCACGCCCCATTCAATTCTCGAAATGTCAAGGCTTAGATAGGGAGGAGGAGGGTGTTCAGTATAAGTGCCTAAAATACCCATTCTAGACCATACTTTTTGATTCACATATCAAAATAAACATGGACAAACACAGATTTTTTTTCTTTATATAGCAAGTACATTTTAACCATGTATCTGTCATTTTTTTAAGCTATCATCCTTCAAATCATTATCTGCTTTTTAAAAGCTCTTTGGTTGGCAAACAAAAATGGCTGCTGGACACAGACACAGTCAGTCTGCCACACAGACATAGGCTCACAACTCTCAGCATGTCATGTGATGGCAGAGGGGGAAGAAGGAGGATGTTACAGTGCAGACAGAGCTCAGAGGGGTGTTCCAAAGCCTCTCTGCTCACTATGTGCCATGTGACTGTGGTTGCCACGGTAGTCCAGCATAATAAATCATGAATAGCATTCTGAATGAAAAACAGGGACAATGGTAACTATCAGCCCTCTTCTTATAGCCTGCCATAGTGATTTATGTTACAAAAAAAAAGCAACACCTGATATTCTTTTCATAAGATTGCTGCTATTATATTAGTGACCACTTATCCGGCAAGTAGTACTCAGAGGATTGAGGATTGTTAGTACCGGTCACACTTAGACTCCACTCCGTGCAATAGATATGTCTGTCATGGGGCTCTCCTTAAGCTTTCCCGCATGACAGGTTGCAGAGTGATTGGCCATTGGCATAGGGGCACATGCCTAATATTTGCCCTATGCTCCACAGTAGGGTCATAGGACAAATCTTAGGCTTGGAGCTGCCCATAGTGCTACAAATCTACATAAATAAACTACACGCAGAATATACAGAACGATGCAAGCGCACTTAGCCACGCCTAACAGCTACTGAAAATACATTACATAAGTGGTTGTCTGCAGTCGTTCACATGTACAGCTTAGTAAAACAATTCAGAATTGCATTAAAAATAACAGTGAGGCAGTATCCATATGCAGTAGTCATAAGCATCGTAAATAATAAAATAGGGATATAAATAGGGATAAGCCCTAAATCTTTTAGGCCTTATCTCCCTTGGATAGATAGACCCCTTAGACTGTGCACAGTGTGCTATAGTACATTTAATGCAGACACTAATTGAGAGGTTCCTAGGATGCAATGGATGGGACTAGTAAATATTTTCTATTGCTGTGATAAGCATTGATACAAAATCTTCATTACTGAGGAACCTTGGTAAATAGACCCCTTAATGTAACATCATATATCAACGTTTTGGGTCTCACCTTTTTCCAGACATCTATAATTATTAGAATCGCGCATTATATTGCACATTTGTTATTAGATGTATAATGATTGTGTTATTAGATGTATAATGATTGTGTTATTAGATGTATAATGATTGTGTTATTAGATGTACAATGATTGTGAAAACTCTAATTTTCCTTTTTTATTTAACTTTTCTAACTTTTAATTCACTATTTAATTTAATCACTTTGTACATTGTATGGCTTTCTTGGTATGACGGTTATCTGCCCAGATTTCATGATTCATACTGTATCTTGATGTGTGTATCATGTGTGTTCATTCTCTTGCATGGTGTTCACCTTCATAATTAAATCATACTTGCCTACTTTCGGCAAGTTCTGTCCGGGAGAGGGGCGTGACTGGAGGGCGGGAGGGGGCGGGACGTGTCAAATCTAGTCATTTTGGCCCAGCCCCCTGCTACGGAAATGCCGTTTTGTCGCGGGGGCGGGGTCAAAATCATGCATTTCACTGCGAATTGCGTCATTTTGGAAAGGCACTTACGGGATGTGGGAGACTTGCCTGCTCTCCCAGGAGTCCGTGCGACCGACCCGGATTTCGGGAGTCTCCCGGACATTCCGGGAGAGTTGGCAAGTATGAATTAAATAATGAATGAATTGATATGTGTCCTGCTTTGCAAAAATCCTACCAATAATATTGCCTTTTAAAGAGGATGCAGTGTGTTTGAGCAATGCTAGGAATGTTAGTGCAGCTGTCTTTCTTTATATATTAATCAGTGAGTCTGGTTTAGAGGGGGTGTTTCGGGCACTTTGTAAATCCTGAATGTTGAAAAGAGTAAACGGAGGTGGTCGTACAGGACTTTGAAGCGACATTTCACTGGTTCCACCATGAAAACCCTTTTAAGGCGTATTCGTAAAGTCGCACAGATAAGCGCAGACTTTCCAGGAGCAGTTCCAAGGACTGTTAAGTGGGTGCACACCTTAAAATGAGCTTAGCAGACAAGTAAGCACACTTATGCAAATAAAGATGAGGTGCAAGTCCGCACTAGTTGCAATAAATGACTCTTTAAAGGGCTAGATTTACTAAACTGCGGGTTTGAAAAAGTGGAGATGTTGCCTATAGCAACCAATCAGATTGTAGCTGTCATTTTGTAGAAGGTACTAAATAAATGACAGCTACAATCTGATTGGTTACTATAGGCAACATCTCCACTTTTTCAAACTCGCAGTTTAGTAAATATACCCCTTTGTCTTTGTCCATATAAAATATTTAGCATTTTTTTTAAATCGATCAGTTCATTGGGAGCTGGAAAGGCACCGTAAAGTTAAAAGGCAGTGTTCAACAGGATTTAACACCTGAAAACAAGATTGGTTTGACAACTGTCAGTCGTGATACATACAATCAATAATAGTAGCTCTGTATATTACTATAATCAACTAATCTGTCTGCAGGACACATAAGGCTAGATTTATCAAACCTTCTAAAAAGAAAAATTGGAGGTGTTGCTTATAGCAACCATTCAGATTCTAGCAATCATTTACCTAGTACATTCTAGAGCACGATAGCAAGAATCTGATTGGCTGCAATAGGCAACACCTCCACTTTTCCTTGATATATTTAGCATTTGGTGTTGAGCTAAAGCTATATTTGCCACAGGAATAAGGAGTGAGCTTAGGCTGAAGGCCAACGCTGTCAATCTAATCTGTGACCACAGATAAAGGGAGGGACATTATATGGAATCAGTAAAATAATATTCAGACCATAGGTATTGGGATTAAAAAAAAGGTTGACAGTATTTTGTAATTGGAAAGTGTATTAATAGCTGTGTCAGAACGTGTAGCCAATGAACACATATATGTGTAAAATATACACAGTTACTAGCGTTTGTTCATATTTTCTTACCTCTTTCGGACTATCCGTGAGACTCTACAGTCAATGCTTCTGACAAACTCCAAGCATTGATTGGGCAAGAATGGGCGTTCATCAGTCAGTATGTGGCCCAGAAGTTGATTGACAGCATGCCAGGGCGAATTGCAGAGGTCTTCAAAAAGAAGGGTCAACACTGCAAATATTGACTCTTTGCATAAACTTAATGTAATGGTCAATAAAAGTCTTTGACACTTGTGAAATGCTTGTAATTTTACTTCAGTACACCGTAGCAACATCTGACAGAAAGGTCTAAAAACACTGAAACAGCAAACTTTGTGAAAACCAATATTTATGTAATTCTCAAAAATTTTGGCCATGACTGTAACATTTCAGGGAGGTCTACCGGAAGTTTGGGCCACCCTCATGGATTCTGCCTGATCTCCTTGCAAAGTGAGCGGGGCAGTGATGACGAGATTTACTTGATGACGCAAATCATGGCGTTACATAATGAGGGGGGAGGGCAGCGAAGTCACGAATAATGTTGTCCCACCTCCCACACTTTCCCCTTGGAATGCTCCAAGAGGACATAGTGGTAAAATGTAGTGTGGTCTGAAGGACAAAACCACGCATTTATTGGAGATAGGGGGATATTAATTGGATGGGGGTGGACTGGTATCAATAGCTTTGATTAAATCACATGTTGATATGAACTGTCTGATGATTCTCTTTAGGGTTGTCAAGAATGCGACTATGACTGAGTTCTTTCTGTGACTCTTTACAGGTATTTGAGATCAGGAACACCAGTGACCTCACAGAAGAATGGCTGAAGGAGCGTTTGGCTTTCTTTCGTTGACCTGAACCTTTATATAGTTTGCAGCTCTGATTGTATGTCGGTTTTACTAATAAACACAAACTCTGTAACACAACTGGGTACTGAGTTATTCTTTGCCGTACAGAGGGGAGAGAAATATTTGAGACACCACCAAGCTGTTATATCCCAACATACAAGGGTTTAATGGATTGTCTGATATGTGTAAAGACAATACAAATGATACCCTTGTCTCATCAAGGTAATTCCACATCTATTTTCAGATACCAACGAGCATCACAACGTTCAGGACCCACGTTACTCTTCATAAAGGGGTTTTAATCATGAAACGCGTTGATGGATTTCTGAAAATAACTAAGGAGTTACGCAGTTGAGCCACGTGCAGCCTCTGCCGTATTTGCATTGCATGTTCCAGCGGAGAAATAGCTACATGGAGACATATGTATTCCATGCTAGATGTGTCATGTTTAAACTCATGAGCTACTTGTGTGACACATGGATCATGAATGCAGTTTGCCGTATTGTTTTGCATCTACGATCCGTCCAGCCTTCATTTGGTACCGTTGGCACGTTCATGATTGTCTACAGAGGACGTTATCAGTGGCTTAAACAGAGGCCCACAGGCCCTGGAGAAAATTTTATTGCTTCATTAGACCTCCCCCTCCCAGTGCACAGATGAGTTACTCCACTATGTCTCAGTTATTTCCAACACAAATAGAGTCAGTTGAAGTCTAATAGTAGCACAGGTTACATGGACCTGTTACAGTTACCTGCCAGGAGAGAGCGCTGTCTCCTCTGAGTGTTTGTTCTGGTGACATCCTCATGTCACATCACAGGTGTGCCCTTTACTAGTATGAATGTGCTCAGTGGGCCTTCTGATCCCAGAGACAGGAACTGAGCAATATTGTTTCCCATCCCTCTAACTGATCTCTGCCGTTGACAGCTGGGGTTTAATGATGATCGTAAAGGGTTGTGGAAGTGGATTCTGTTGAGGTTGCAAAGGCCATCAACATGTCACGCAACTTGACAATACTTCAGGCTACAAAGAAGCTGTATTTGCAATATAAAAATGTGTTGGGGTTCCACAGAAAGTGATTATATAAGTGCAGTAAATGGTTAAAGGCCAGCATTGTTCATAGTAGCAAGCAGGTTCAATGGATAAATGCAGAGTCTTAGACACAGAAGGTGAATTGCAGCACATGATAGCAGGATGACCAGGATGATCAGGTTTAGCAGATAAAGTAGGAGACACTGGATATCAGGCTCAAATTGTTAAGTGCAGGTTTAGCAGATGAAATGCAGGCACAAGGAGACTGAATTACCAGGTTAGTCAGGAGGCACAAGACACAGGTTAGCTAGGAGGCATGAGGCACTGGATAATCCATGAGAGAATCAGGCAAAAGTAGAGTCAGGCAAGCCAGGGGTCAGAAGCGGTGAGATCCACAATATACAAGGGAATAAGCAGGAGCAAGGACAAATGAAGCCAGTGTCAGTGGGTCACTGAAGGAGGTGCAGGATGATGGAATAAAGCAGGAGTCAATTGCTAGGGGGAAGCCAAGATCCAAATAGGAGTATCACAGAAACCAGCAGCAGAGACAAAGACAAATTGGCACTGGTCTGTGGGAAAACGCAGTCTTAAAAAGGACAGCCACAGGTGATCACGATCCAGCTCAGATGAGGGCTCAATCCCTTGCAGGCAAGAAGACACTGTCCAGGTATAACATCAGCCCCTCTGGTAGCACAGAGATACTGCATGGCAAACTATACGCACTACATTAGATAATCTCCCCTGACTTCTCCACGAGAGACTGGAAATGGAATCTTTTATGGCTGAACTTTTCAATTGATTTATTTTAAAAATACACTTTTTTATATTATTATGATGCTTCTACTCTTCAGCATGTTTACTGTGATGTTGATAAATGTGTAGATAACAACAGTGACACTGCAGTCTATATGTAGACATTACTCTCCATCAAACTTGATAGTGCATCTCCCTTGACCATGTTATCTAAATGGTGGGAAGTTCCAAAAATTGGTTCTGTGGAACCCCATTGGCACGTGTGAGAGGTCTTTGGATGAGATGCAATATAAAAATATGAAGCGCCCCTTTGTGTTGAAGTAACCTGATGCCTGAAATACCAAATAAAAGCATTATGACCATAGTCATGTTTGGCCAGATTGTCCACAGGTCTTCTCTATCGTGTGGAATGAGCAGATTGTTCCACATGTGGGCAACATAGATCTCAGGCCCTGAAACGCAAACATTATAAGAAGTACAGATACTTTTTCAACTTATCAGGAGAGCTGCGTACCTGAAACATACAATAATGAACTTTAAGGGAAATTGTCATACAATTTTATTCTTTTTAGCTATTGTCCCCCTCTCCTGACTAACCAGGGGGCTACAGCATTACACTATGAGCACTTCATTCATGGTCGTCATCACAGTGGTCTCAACCTCTAAACCACAGCCACTATTTACCAAAGCTGCATACACTATTTGGCATGAGTGTTTATACTACTTTCCTGCAACGTGTTTAGCGCTACAATAGGCTCGTCTTTGTCTTGTCTCTGGTAGAGCACTCGCACTTTTTCTTAAGTTTACACCATAAACTTTACACCATTAAGCTTCACTTGCTTCAATTAGTGAGAATTAAAATAATAATTCAACTTGAGCTAATCAAGGAATGTGTTCTCACAACCATCACAGTTTACTTCAACCTGGCAGGTGTTTTTCTAGAGCACAGTTTATCCAGGTTCAGGTCTGTATGCGATGCCCTAAGGTATAGAGCAATTATTATTATTGCTCCAGGGAAATGTGTTTGTAAAAAACTCACTGCACCTCAGATCTAAGCTCTTGTTATTATCCTGATTTGTATGCCACCCTTTCACCCACTGAAACTAGGCTGCTTTTCAATAACCTTTCCAACAAACATCACTTCTGCATCCCTTCCTCTAAACCGCTATTTAACTTTTCGGGACCTTCAATATAACCCAACCATTTAGTAGAGCTGTAGCTGATTGGACAAATTATCATCTTATCATGACGACATAGGTATACGAAGCAAGTTTCATTAGGGTGTGCACCAAGGAAAACTGGAGAGGCATACTCTGCACCACAGCTCGAAGCTGAAGGGGCGTGTCTAGCACAGCCTAGGGGGGAGGGTGTCTAAAAGTGCCCTCAGAACATATTATATCTAGAGATGCTCGGGCTCAGTTTTCTGAAAACCGAACCCACCCGAACTTAGGGGATCCGAGTAGGTTCGCAAGCCGGCTCGTTACTTTCGTGCGTCCTCGGATCTGAATCAAGGCAAAACGTCATTGTTACGTTGTTGGATCTCGCGGGTTTTGGATTCCATAAGTACCTCCCTCCCCAGGAGATTGAGCGCCATTGCTCACACAGAAACATGGTTAGCAGTGTTCTTGCCACTGTCCATTCTCCAGCGCCATTGCTCACACAGAAACATGGGTAGCAGTGTTCTTGTCACTCTCCATTCTCCAGTGACTTTGCTCATACAGAAACAGGAGGGGTAGCAGTGTTCTTGTCACTTGACAAAAATTAACTGGAAATGGCTGGAAATTAATGTTATTGAGGTTAATAATAATGTAGGAACAAAAAAAGAGCCAAATTATGTGATTTTAGCAAAAAATAGGGATTTTAGAAAAAAAAGGGATCCAAAACCAAAACACGAAGTTAATCCAGATCCAAAACCAAAACACGGGTGTCAGTGAACACCTCTAGTTATATCACACAGTAGCGCCACCACTTCACATTATGTCACACAGTAGTGCACCTAGTTTATGCTATGGCACAGTAGTTCCCCAGTTCTTATTATGCCAAGTAGTTCTCCCTGTTCATATTATGCCCCAGCAGTGCTATGCCACACATTAGTGCCCCAAGCTCATATTATACCACAGTAGTGCCCCCTGCTCATATTATGCCAAATATAAGTGCCCCCAGTTTCTAATATACCACACAGTAGTGACAACAGTTTGTATTATGACACACGGTAGTGACCCCAGTTCCCATTATGACACACAGTAATGCCACCAATTCATATTATGCACATACACACATTGGGCCTGATTCATTAAGGAAAGTTAAGCAATGGGTAAGTAAGTCAGGCAAAACCATGTTGCATTGGAGGGGAAGGTAAATGTAAAATGGGGGGACATATTTATAATTGGGGTAGGGCATTCTCTAGGTCAACTTTAAATTTCAGTGTACAAATAAGCTATCAAGTATTTGTGTGCTGCATGAAAAAACAGCCAGTATTTAACTTATGTGCAAAATAATAAACTAATTTGCACCCCTTGCATTGCAACATGGTTTTGTCCAGAAGACTTGAGTAAGAAAACTTACTCAATATTTTGCTTAACTTTCCTTAATGAATCTATCCCATTATCATTAAACACATATATTAATACAAACATATATAGGCAGCTCTGTTTTCCTATGTGCGACTCACCTCTGGAATCAGCACATATTAGACATCTTTGTGACTCAGTGGACACGTGCTCCAGGAGAGGGTGCTGTCAATGTGTGGGTGTTATTATGGTAGCAGAGCTAGTTGTCAAGGAATATATGCTGCCAGAGAGGGTGCTGTCACTATGTGGGTGCAGTTAGTGGTGGTAGAACTAGATGTCAGTGGAGTGGTGCTCCAGGAAAGGGTGCTGTCAATGTGTGGGTGCTGAAAGTGGTGGTAGAGTGGTGGACATGTGCTCTAGGAGAGGGTGCTGTCAATATGTGTGGGCTATTAGTGAAGGCAGAGCTGTGTGTCAGTTAATGTTTGCTCTGGGAGAGTGTGCTGTCACTATGTGGGTGCTGTTAGTGGTGGTAGGACTAGATGTCAGTGGACACGTGCTCTAGAAGAGGGTGCTGTCAATATGTGGGTGCTGAAAGTGGTGGTAGGACGAGATGTCAGTGGACATGTGCTCTATGAGAGGGTGCTGTCCCTATGTGGGTGCAGTTAGTGGTGGTAGGACTAGATGTCAGTGGAGTGGTGCTCCAGGAAAGGGTGCTGTCAATGTGTGGGTGCTGAAAGTGGTGGTAGAGTGGTGGACATGTGCTCTAGGAGAGGGTGCTCTCAATATGTGTGGGCTATTAGTGAAGGCAAAGCTGTGTGTCAGTTAATGTGTGCTCCGGGAGAGTGTGCTGTCACTATGTGGGTGCTGTTAGTGGTGGTAGGACTAGAAGTCAGTGGAGAGGTGCTCCAGGAGAGGGTGCTGTCAATGTGTGGGTGTTGTTATGTTAGCAGAGCTGGTTGTCAAGGAATATATACTGCCAGAGAGGGTGCTGTCACTATGTAGGTGCTGCTATGGTCGTAAGACTAGATGTTAGTGGACATGTGTTCTAGGAGTGGGTGCTGTCACTATGTGGGTCCTGTCACTATGTGGGTGCAGTTAGTGGTGGTGGGACTAGATGCCAGTGGACATGTGCTCTAGAAGAGGGTACTGTCAATATGTGAGTGCTGATAGTGGTGGTAGACTGGTGGACATGTGCTCTAGGAGAGGGTTCTGTCAATATGTGGGTGCTGATAGTGGTGGTAGACTGGTGGGCATGTGCTTTAGGAGAGGGTGCTGTCAATATGTGTGGGCTATTAGTAAAGGCAGAGCTGTGTGTAGGTTAATGTGTGCCTCGGGAGAGTGTGCTGTCACTATGTGGGTGCTGTTAGTGGTGGTAGGACTAGATGTCAGTGGAGAGGTGCTCTAGGTGAGGATGCTGTCACTATGTGGGTGCTGTTAGTGGTGGTGGGACTAGATGCCAGTGGACACGTGCTCTAGAAGAGGGTGCTGTCCCTATGTCGGTACCTTTAGTGGTGGTAGGACTAGATGTCAGTGTCCAGGTACTCTAGGTGAGGGTGCTGTGACTATGTGGGTGCTGTTAGTGATGGTGGGACTAGACGTCAGTGGCCAGGTACTCTAGGTGAGGGTGCTGTCCCTATATGGGTGCTGATAGTGGTGGTAGGACTAGATGTCAGTGGACATGTGCTCTAGAAGAGGGTGCTTTCCCTATGTGGGTACCTTTAGTGGTGGTAGGACTAGATGTCAGTGGAGAGGTACTCTAGGTGAGGGTGCTGTCACTGTGTGGGTGCCGTTAGTGGTGGTAGAACTAGATGTCAGTGGAGAGGTGCTCTAGTAGAGGGTGCTGTCCCTATGTGGGTGCTGTTGGTGGTGGTAGGGCTAGATGTCAGTGGAGAGGTGCTCTAGGAGAGGGTGCTGTCACTATGTGGGTGCCGTTAGTGGTGGTAGGGCTAGATGTCAGTGGAGAGGTACTCTAGGAGAGGGTGCTGTCACTATGTGGGTGCCGTTAGTGGTGGTAGGGCTAGATGTCAGTGGAGAGGTGCTCTAGGAGAGGGTGCTGTCATTATGTGACTGTGTGGGTGCCGTTAGTGGTGGTAGGGCTAGATGTCAGTGGAGAGGTGCTCTAGGTGAGGGTGCTGTCCCTATGTGGGTGCCATTAGTAGTGGTAGGGCTAGATGTCAGTGGAGAGGTGCTCTAGGTGAGGGTGCTGTCCCTATGTGGGTGCTGTTAGTGGGGGTAGGACTAGATGGCAGTAGAGAGGTGCTCTAGGAGAGGGTGCTGTCACTGTGTCGGTGCTGTCAGTGGTGGTAGGACTAGATGTCAGTAGAGAGGTGCTCTAGGAGAGGGTGCTATCCCTATGTGGGTGCCGTTAGTGGTGGTAGGACTAGATGTCAGTGGAGAGGTGCTCTAGGAGAGGATGCTGTCACTGTGTGGGTGCCGTTAGTGGTGGTATGACTAGATGTCAGTAGAGAGGTGCTCTAGGAGAGGGTGCTGTCACTGTGTGGTTGCTGCTAGTGGTGGTAGGACTAGATGTCAGTGGACAGGTGTTCTAGGTAAGGGTGCTGTCATTATGTGACTGTGTGGGTGCCGTTAGTGGTGGTAGGGCTAGATGTCAGTGGAGAGGTGCTCTAGGAGAGGGTGTTGTCCCTATGTGGGTGCCGTCAGTGGTGGTAGGACTGGATGTCAGTAGAGAGGTGCTCCAGGAGAGTGTGCTGTCATTGTGTGGGTGCCGTTAGTGGTGGTAGGACTAGATATCAGTGGAGAGATGCTCTAGGAGAGGGTGCTGTCACTATGTGGGTGCCGTTAGTGGTGGTAGGACTAGATGTCAGTAGAGAGGTGCTCTAGGAGAGGGTGCTGTCACTATGTGGGTGCCGTTAGTGGTGGTAGGACTAGATGTCAGTAGAGAGGTGCTCTAGGAGAGGGTGCTGTCACTATGTGGGTGCCGTTAGTGCTGGTAGGACTAGATGTCAGTAGAGAGGTGCTCTAGGAGAGGGTGCTGTCACTATGTGGGTGCCGTTAGTGGTGGTAGGACTAGATGTCAGTGGAGAGGTGCTCTAGGAGAGGGTGCTGTCACTGTGTGGGTGCTGTCAGTGGTGGTAGGACTAGATGTCAGTGGAGAGGTGCTCTAGGAGAGGGTGCTGTCACTGTGTGGGTGCCGTTAGTGGTGGTAGGACTAGATGTCAGTAGAGAGGTGCTCTAGGAGAGGGTGCTGTCACTATGTGGGTGCCGTTAGTGGTGGTAGGACTAGATGTCAGTGGAGAGGTGCTCTAGGAGAGGGTGCTGTCACTATGTGGGTGCCGTTAGTGGTGGTAGGACTAGATGTCAGTGGAGAGGTGCTCTAGGAGAGGGTGCTGTCACTGTGTGGGTGCCGTTAGTGGTGGTAGGACTAGATGTCCGTGGAGAGGTGCTTTAGGAGAGGGTGCTGTCACCGTGTGGGAGCTGTCAGTGGTGGTAGGACTAGATGTCAGTGGAGAGGTGCTCTAGGAGAGGGTGCTGTCACTGTGTGGGTGCCGTTAGTGGTGGTAGGACTAGATGTCAGTGGAGAGGTGCTCTAGGAGAGGGTGCTGTCACTGTGTGGGTGCCGTTAGTGGTGGTAGGACTAGATGTCAGTGGAGAGGTGCTCTAGGAGAGGGTGCTGTCACCGTGTGGGAGCTGTCAGTGGTGGTAGGACTAGATGTCAGTGGAGAGGTGCTCTAGCTGAGGGTGCTGTCCCTATGTGGGTGCAGTTAGTGGTGGTAGGACTAGATGTCGGTGAATATGTTCTCCAGGAACAGAAGTTGTTGTTTCTCTGCTTCATGTCGGTGCTTTGTTGCTGTCCTCTTTTTGTCAGCTGTAACACTGGGCCCTCGAAGACCTAGAATATAAACCGCAAACATTAAAGAGGACATTGAATCTGGGAATAAATGCTGGAAAACAAATTCCCAATTGAGGCCTTTAAAACAAACATTCAAGGATGAGCCTTTCAAGAAGATGGATTACACAAGCCCAGCACTTATGGGATCTACGCTGCAGAACAGATAGTTTTATCTGCAGTGCAAAGCAGTGATAAGAAAGCAATGTTCCTCAATTTCCCTGTACTCTCGCCTCCCTTCTATCATCTCCTTCATGTCTGACCTCTTCTTTCTTTCACTTCCCAACCTGTACCCCATCTTATTTCCTTCCTTCCCTTCCCGTAGAAGCCCCGAGTCGCCGGCTGCGATGAGCAGTGATACTAATAGTGCAATAAAATAAATGCAATAAAATAAAATAGCCAGATAATTGATATAATGGACGTATAAACACAGCAGATTGCCAGTAAAGGTCAATCTAACATTGTCACAGTAATTGTACAAATAAGAGAGAGACGTTCAATATTTATGGGCCCATTTATAATTAAGCAGTGATTGCACTAGTTTTTCAATTGCTGAGAAAACTTCCTATGACTGCAATCTACCAGCCAGTTTTCATTGCGGCAGCTCAGTGATACTCAGCCACTCGGCAATACTAAGAAGATTCTTACTTATTCACCAGCCAATCTGGGGGTAAATGTATTAATGTCCGGATTCTTCAACTCCGGCGTGTTCAGCGTCTTCGGCGATTAAATTTAAAGCGGCGCTGCCTTGTAAAGAGAAGTTTCCCTTTACAATGCAGCGCTGCTTTAAATTTAATCGGAGAATCGAAGAATCCGGACATTAATACATTTACCCCCTGGGGTCATTTGTTCATGTGTGGCTGGGACTTGGGCTTCCAGTTCTTAGGGGCATATTCAATTCTTTGAATTCCCCGTGGCGTTAAAACTATTACCGGTATTACGGTAATAGTAAGCTGAATTTCAGCACGCAGCTCCCTGAGCCGCGAGCTGAAATCCAGCGAGAAAACTACCGTAATAACGGTATTTCCGCGCACTATTGGCGTTATAACGGTAATATTGCGCGCGCCACGAGATTTTTGCCTATAACGCCAAGGGGCATATTCAATTAGGGTTCCGGTCCACGGTAACACGCGTTACCGCAGAAAGTGCGCACTATTGCGGGTAATACGGTACCGCAATAACGCAGATTTTCGTACGCAACCCTATTGGCTTGAACGAAAATCCACGTTATCGCGGTACCGTGGATTAAGTTCACGGCCCGTTCTGGCACAATGCCGCGGACCGGAATCGTAATTGAATATGCCCCCAAGAATTGAATATGCCCCTTCGTGTGTTAAAAAATAATAATAATAAAAAACATATTTAGAAAATATTAAGAAAATGTAACTGAATAGGAAAATTCCAATATGAAGAAAGACTTTAAATAAATATAGTATCCCTTAAAGAATTCTCCCCTGCTATCGATAGCGATAGGGGGACAACGCAAGCACCTGCACTGTCGTCTTCCTTGGTAATTAGGCTTGCCCATGCTTTGCATTGGGAAGCCTTAGCCAGGGGCATTCCTCCCAGCTGTTCTGATTTTGGCGGGAAATTCCGATTCATGGGTTGCAAAACAGGTGGGGCTTAAGCGATTGTGGGTGGAGCTTTACAGAAATTTACTTATTTGTGGGTGGAATTTGGACAGAACAGGGGCAGGGATTTTTTGTCCCGATTTTGTGTTTGTTGTGAGGTGTGCCAGGGGTTTTGTTAAACAGGGAGACACCCTAAATCCAGTGAAAATAAATAAATAGATGCCTTAACCTTAATAACCCATGATTTGGTGAGGATTGACGTTTTACCAGCACTTGTTGTGAGGCGTTCATTGGATGATACATTATCTGAATGGAGTGTGGATTATTAACTACGATGCCAAATTTAAAGATTTTCCCCCTGGGTTATTTCGGGAGGAGAGGCCAAGTGGCAAGGGCCGAGGTGACATGAAATCGCATCATTTTTGACCCTGTACGTTAAATTGCCCAGGAATAGACTATACCCCAGAGAACGCAGCAACGTCAATTTCATCTTTGAACCCAAATGACACTTGCTACAACCTACGATTTCATGGACGGAATGGGGCGGAAAATAGGCCTATACACGTAGTCACTGCGCAGTAGGGGCGTGCCAAGCTCCAGTGCACGCAGCTACGTCCGATTCAAGCGTTGTGCTTGGACTTTATATTCCACATATGTATTGTATGTATCCTGCAGTGTGTTATAGCTGTCCCGACACGGCAAGTGTCGTGTAAGCTGAGTGTACCTAGACCTGTAATCAGCAAGAGCCGTTTCTTCAGATCCCATTGTAGTTGAATCCGGATGTGCGTATGCCTGGATTCCGGAGATTTTTTAAAAAATGCACAATACGTTCATTTTGAGTGTCTTAATGAATTAGGCCCTTTGTGTATAGAGAGCTATTAACTCTTTGGTGATCTCTTGGTATAGATCAATAACACACTTCATCATCATCATCATCATCATTTATTTATATAGCGCCACTAATTCCGCAGCGCTGTACAGAGAACTCATTCACTTGTAATAGAACACATCTGGATTCCATTGTCGACTATTTAACCCCTTGTAGACACACTGCAAGTTTCACTTATGGGGCATTGATATTTGGTCAGAGTAGTTTGAGTTACAGATGTTCTCTGCTAACATATAGTTCCTATTGACTCTGTTGTCTCTTCATCGAATCCTGTACTACTAAGATTAAGGGAAATATTTATTAAAGCGCGTCAATAAACTGATTTTCTGTCGCTGCAATAAACTCACCCATCACTGCAATTTACCATGAAAATCTCGGTGCTGCAGCTGAGCCACACTCAGCTGCCTTGGTGATAATGGTACAGAGCAGTAATGGTCAATTTACAACATTCGGCGGGCTGGTCTGAAGGGATTTGGGCATTTGTGAAAAATAATAAAACACATTGAAAAATAGTGACTAGTGAAAAAATGCTTTACTCAAAGAATAAAGCATTTTTTCATTGACTTTCTTCACTATCGCCGTCCTGAGATAGTGATAACAAGGTTGCAGCTTTACGATCTTTGTTAAATAGGCTTCCTTATGCTATGCACGGGGAAGCTATCGCTGACGAGACCCAGCGAATCTTACCATCGGTGGTAGTACCCTATTAAACGCCCGTTTTTGACAGAGATGGGGCATTTCGCCTTTTAATAAATAGACCACAAAACGTTAAAAGCCTCTTACATATTTGTACAATTACTGTGACAATGTTTTATTAACCTTTACTGGCAATCTGCTGTGTTTATACGTCGATTATATCAATTATCTGGCTATTTTATTGCATTGCATTATAGTGTTTGCTGAAATAGGTTGCTAATTGATTTTGTTAAATATAAATAAAAAAATTCCTATTGGGAATAGTAGATGTAATATATATTGCCGCTATGTATGACATTCTCTGCGCTCAAATTCTTTTCCATTGTTGTAACAATTGTTATTAGATTTTTTTAATGCATATATTTTCACATATAAAATGTTTGTTATTAATGAATTCATACTTGCCAACTTTTCCTCGTTGGCTTCAGGGAGTGCAGGGGCGGGGCCAGATGAATCGCATCATTTTGGCACCGCCCCCTAAACGATTGTCCCAATTTTGGCCAATTACAACAGGGGGTGAGGCTAAAATGACGCGATATTTGTGTCATTAAGCCCCGTCCCCGCCGCTTATCTATTGCGGGGGCGAGAACCAGGAGGCTGCCCTGCTCTCCCGGGAGGTCTCCCAGAAATGCGGCATTCCGGGAGAGTAGGCAACTATGCGTTAAAGAAAAGCAGCTAATGAATCTGTAGAGACTGAAGTGTCTTTTACATTTCTGTCTCCATTACTGAAATCATGTTGTCTTACCTGTCAGTCTTTGATTAAATCTTGGTCTCCATGAAAATGGCCACCTCCATAGGCATCAATACATGGACATAGGACACAATTTCTGAACTGTGTCTTCATGCCACAGATGGCGAAGCCAACCACGTCTTGTACTGGCTCAGCATCAGGGAGAATGCCAGACTCTTCAGGGAGTGAGGGAGATCACCCCTATTTCAGGGAGAGTTGGCAAGTATGATGAATTGTTTTATACTTATGACTCATAGAGGTAACATCTGATCTATTTTATAATTGATCTTTTAATCCTTTTCCCCTGTTTAGGTCTGTTTGTAAATAGTAGGAGGGTTGTTACAGCAGCTGGAATAACATCTTTTTGAAGGTTTTATTTTGTGTACATGATCAGCAGAGGGAGTCCTCTAATATTTTGGAGATTGCAGATATCCATTTCTCCACTAGATGGCAGTACTGCCTCTAAATCTTCCTATGCCGGCTGTTTACCTGCAATTCATTTGATGTACATCCAGCTTGTTACAAAATGTCTCTCTTCTGTAGAGTCTGCAGTTTAATTATATGTTAATAATCATACTCTTCCACCGTTCCCAAAGAAAAAGAAACACTCTGAGCAGATTTTTTCCCCCCGCTCCCTCCATGTATCCCCATTAATTGGAAAAGCAATTTTCATAGAGAAGAATGTGTCAATTTCTTGGCTTGCTCCCTCCGAAGATCAGAATGTAAATTGAAGTCACACATTCATCTCATTACTGAGCACGTAACCTCTCCCATTGGCCCTCTCAGCTCTTTCTTTTATACTATTTAAAGTGCAATTAACATGGTTAGAGGAACTTCCCGTTGATCGTCATTCATCTCCTGCTTGTCCGTGTATTCCCAGTTTTGAAGCGGCAGAGATAAATCTGCAGCCCGGATCATCTGAATGCACACAGCAGCACAGAGTATTTGCAGGAGATACGTGTGCTGCTGCTGCTGATGCTGTTGCTTCTGTGTGATACAGTGACCTGAACACTCATGTGATTAGTGAGGACGGAGCCGTGTGTGGCAGGTCAGTATCCTGATGTGAAGATAACCACAGAGTGAGATTTAAGTAGTGGAAGGATCAAAGTCCTCCAACAGCACAGAGGAGTGATGTGAGGCTCCTGTCACACTGATGCAGGAAGATTATGGTGTCAGGCCCCCCTCTATATGGAAGTTTATACATCCAAGTATTTTTCCTGCAGGAAAAAGGGGAATGGTAGCTATTTTTTAACCCCCCGGCATCCCAAGCGCCTCTCTAGTGCTGTGATAACACCTTACCCAGATGTTAGCAAGAGATGGCAGCACTGCCCTTCTGCAAAACAAAACCTTTTTGTTACCACAGTAACTGCATGCACGCTGGTCTATATCTCTCCGGTGCACCAAATCTATCACAGGTCTCTAATTGTGCCGCGTGCGGAAACAGAGCTATCTTCCCCTGAGTCCTGTGGGGAACTGTCCTGCAAATACTACAGAAAAGCAATTTATATAGACCGGCCTGCAGAGCTAATATACTAATTGCCTAACGAGCAGATGCATTTATTAGGGGGTATCCTGCACATAGATGCAGGAAGCCAATCATATCATTCTTTAAAACGCAACCAGATTTATCAGGGACGAATGCTGCAAACGAATGATAGAAACAATGAGTTTATTGTACAGCTTGTATTCTAGCTGCCTGGTGTTGAGTTTGCCGCAACGGCTGCCCACATTGTGTTCACTAAGGAAGACACATCTGCAAACATTTGTTTTGTTTGCAAAATCCGTATATATAGGAGAAACATCCCCCCGTGTGAAATAAAATATTGCTTAAAGACCTATAATATATGCAAGTGCAACAAAGAGAGCACCAATCAGCATCAGCGGAATATTAGCAAACAGCCAATCACAAGTGTATTTTTTTTTATTGCTGGTGACTGTCTTCATCATTATCCACTCATTGTACCTGCCCTTGATCTGCCCTTGACCAGCACCGGTGTCTGTGTCCCCGTCTGCATTTGAATCTACATAGGGGCATATGGCGTAGTACTCACTCTGCATCAGGCACTTAGGGGCACATTTATCATTAATCGGCAAAAGTGCGAAATAGTTATCAATCCTTATCGCAAGGATAAGGATTGAACTATTTCTCAAATTTATTAAAAAGGGAACACAGAAACAGCAGTTCCGAAAAACTGCTGTTTCTGTGATAGAAAAAATCACACTTACCCCCCTCTTCGGATGCGCTGTCTCGGGATCTCCTCTTCGTTCCTCTTCTTCCTTCAATTGCGCATGTGCAGTGCACATGCGCACAAAGTCCCCACTCTGTCTCTGCAACTATCGTTGCAGAGAGAGCGCGCTGAGTGACAGGGAGGGATCATGTGATCCCTCCACACATGCGCTGTCCAGCTCTGCTCTTCGGAGCAGAGCTGACAGCAGTGGATTTCTTCAATTCTGATAATGTACGCCAGCTTCAGCTGACAAGTTCCCGGGACTCGGGACTTGTTAGATTGCGGCCAGAGCAGTCACCATTCTGTTGAATGGTGACTGCTCCCAAAAGCGATCAGGAGTGCAAAGCAGCAGATATCCATGATATCTGCTGCGATGCACCTTTAATAAATTTGCGGAGGGCACATCGGGACTTTAATTCCACGGTAAGTGCACAATAGTGCACTACCGTGATTTGTTAAATATGCCCCTTAGTCTCCAAATAAGGAACAGTATTATACATAGCTGAGAAAAGCAAATTGCATGTGCTAGCCTGAAGAGCTTGCACTCTAATGGTGCCAATATTACCGCCGTTGCCAAGAACCCGTCCTACGCACAGCGGAGAGAATAAATTCAAATGGACTAGCACGTAAGCACTCTAGATTACCAAATGCAGCCACAGTTACCATTGACATCTTGCAAGCATATAAATGAGGAAGGTCATTCACAATGGTTCACCTGCAGAGCATGCTCTTTCATTCTCTGCAGCTGAGCAAAGTCATTCACTTCATCGTCAATGTCTGCTCTACATCACGGTCACACACGGTGCAATTAAGTTAGTCAATCTGGCTTGTTTCCATTAAACCAGCAACAAATGTTGTGGGTCCACCCACGATGGTTCTGCCTAATGAAAATGTGATTGAAAATAAATAAGAATTGGATTCTTTCTGTAAAATGTAACTGCCTTGTGGTCATGTATGGTAAGCGTAATAGGGTGTTCCACACATGCATTTTTTTTTCAATGTTATGTCATACTTGCCTACTCTCCTGGAATTTCCAGGAGGCTCCCAAATGCTGTAAATTTCGACATTTCCGAGAAGGGGAGGAGCTACGCTATTGCATCCTACCCCCTGTCTATGACCAATCCTACAGGATCCGGAGGAGAGATTTGAGTCAGCAAGTATGTGTTATGTTCACTTACATATGCACAATAGCCAAGACTACACTGTTGCATCTCTCTGCAAAACAATTAACCCTTGGTGCTTTAAAAAAAACTTGATCATTGTAAGGGGTCTTTGTATGACCCTAGCCGGACAGCCATCGATATGTACCGCTGCAAAGTGCAGTGATACGTAAAGAATCACTGCTGCAATTTACTATGCCGGGGCTGCTCTGGGAGCCCTGGCATTGACCCCCCTCCTCTGTGAAGAATGTTTCCAGTTGCAGAAAGTACTATACACAGGCACATAACTCTTTCTCCCTGGAGGGATGCAGCGAAGCCAGATAGTCTTCAGATGGATCCCACTGAAATGCCAAACGATTGTGCGCACACGGGCAGGATAGACCTCAGAGCTTTGTGGTTTTGTGGGAAGATCGTGTAGATAAATGTTGGATCAAATTACATGGTTTTAGCAAATACTGTGTTATTAATCCTGTTATTTGTACATTGATTATAATGGAAATGGCTCAACAGAGACAGAGAGAAAAAATCCAGTCTGAGAGCGAGTGACTATAAGGAGCATAATTATTATTAATTTTTTTATACATTTTTATTTATAGGGCGCCACTAGGTGTCCGTAGCGCCGTACAGGGACAAACAAAATAAGAATACGAGGTGAGACAGAACAGTACGGTAAACAATAAGCACAGTAACTCAGTGAGCTCAAAGCACAGCTAGGGGCGGGTGGGAGGGGAGAGGGGAAGGTCCGCATATGACCGAGCCCAAGAGGGAGGGCACGGAAGACAGGGAGACCCCCAGAGGGGAGAGGAGGGAGCGAGAGGGGACGGGGGGAAGAGGGTTCTCGAGGCTGAGGGCTAGGTAGCTGGAGAGCAGAGTTAAAAGTTGTGAAGACAGGAGGAGAGATGACCCTGCTCAAAGGAGCATACAATCTACTAATACCAAATAAGGAACAGTATTATACATAGCTGAGGAAAGCAAATTACATGTGCTAGCCTGAAGAGCTAGCCTGAAGAGCTTGCATACAATCTACTAATACTGAGTGTGTAAAGTACAGGAGAGAGTTTTACTAACCCCTCATCTCGAACTACCCCATGTGTGAGAGAGAGTGAAATGGTTGATAGCATTACCAGACACGTATACAATCACACCTCCCAACAATTAGAATCCTGAAAGTGGGATAAAATAAACCCTATCCTTGACCCACCCAAACTCCACCCACAAATGGACAAATTTGGTTAAACATCCACCCGCTTTCTGTTAAGCCCCTCCCCATTGCAGATCGCGAATCAGGATGCCTCGCCAAGATCTTGACCGTTGGAAGGTATGTTTAACAATGCATGGCAACATTATAATTAATTCACATGCATGTATTACATACAGGTATGTGGCATGTATATGAAGTAATTACAATGTTCCTGGTTCCCAGCATCTTTCTATTTCATTAGTATTCATTATGTTATAAGTGGCTTTTCACTTTGGTTTATCCTGACCACGCTCCTGAATCTCTGGAACCCTGACCCTGGCAAGTATAAAAGACTTTGTTCCTTTCTGAACTTTGTGTTTCTGGCTGGTTGCTTTGCATATTGTGCATTGCTTTGTGGACTCTTTGTCATTTTGCACCTGCATCAGAGACTGCTTCCCTGTGTGCTACAGCACCAGTACATTCATCACATGCACTTGCTTTTATCTGTCTTTGCCCAGCCATTTAGATCCTTACCTTGCGTTTTGTAATCAATAAATATTACCTTATTTCACCTTAATCATTGTTTCAGTGCAATATTAGAATGTTGACACAAGAGAAGCTTGACAGAGGCAGTATTATGTCTGGGGGAAGAGAGGTTGTGTGAGATGACTACAGTCAGGGAGAAGTGGCTGGGTTGTGAGAGGTAGATGTGACTAGGGTCAGGGAGAAGTGGCTGGGTTGTGAGAGGTAGATGTGACTAGAGTCAGGGAGAAGTGGCTGGGTTGTGAGAAGCTGATGTGACTAGGGTCAGGGAGAAGTGGCTGGGTTGTGAGAGGTAGATGTGACTAGGGTCAAGGAGAAGTGGCTGGGTTGTGAGAGGTAGATGTGACTAGGGTCAGGGAGAAGTGGCTGGGTTGTGAGAAGCTGATGTGACTAGGGTCAGGGAGAAGTGGCTGGGTTGTGAGAGGTAGATGTGACTAGGGTCAAGGAGAAGTGGCTGGGTTGTGAGAGGCTGATGTGACTAGGGTCAGGGAGAAGTGGCTGGGTTGTGAGAGGTAGATGTGACTAGGGTCAAGGAGAAGTGGCTGGGTTGTGAGAGGCTGATGTGACTAGGGTCAGGGAGAAGTGGCTGGGTTGTGAGAGGCTGATGTGACTAGAGTCAGGGAGAAGTGGATGGGTTGTGAGAGTGTGAGATGACTAGAGTCAGGGAGAAGTGGCTGGGTTGGGAGAGGTTGATGTGACTAGGGTCAGGGAGAAGTAACTGGGTTGTGAGAGTGTGAGATGAATAGAGTCAAGGAGAAGTGGATGGGTTGTGAGAGGTTGATGTGACTAGGGTCAGGGAGAAGTGGCTGGGTTGGGAGAGGTTGATGTGACTAAAGTCAGGGAGAAGTGGCTGGGTTGTGAGAGAGTCTGAGATGACTAGAGTCAGGGAGAAGTGGATGGGTTGTGAGGGTGTGAGATGACTAGAATCAGGGAGAAGTGGCTGGGTTGGGAGAGAGTGTGAGATGACTAGAGTCAGGGAGAAGTGGCTGGGTTGGGAGAGAGTGTGAGATGACTAGAGTCAGGGAGAAGTAACTGGGTTGGGAGAGAGTGTGAGATGACTAGAATCAGGGAGAAGTGGCTGGGTTGTAAGAGGTTGATGTGACTAGAGTCAGGGAGAAGTGGCTGGGTTGTGAGAGAGTGTGAGATGACTAGAGTCAGGGAGAAGTGGCTGGGTTGGGAGAGGTTAATGTGACTAGGGTCAGGGAGAAGTGGCTGGGTTGCTAGAGGTTGATGTGACTAGAGTCAGGGAGAAGTGGCTGGGTTTTGAGAGAATCTGAGATGACTAGGGTCAGGGAGAATTAGCTGGGTCAAGTAGAAGTCGCTGGGTTGTGAGAGGTTGAGATGTCTAGTGTCAGGGAGAAGTGGCTGGGTTATTAGAGATTGAGATGACTAGGACCAGGGAGAAGTGGCTGAGTTGTGAGAGGTTGAGATAACTAGGGTCAGGGAGAAGTGGCTGGGTTGGGAGAGAGTGTGAGATGAATAGAGTCAGGGAGAAGTGGCTGGGTTAGGAGAGAGTGTGAGATGACTAGAGTCAGGGAGAAGTGGCTGGGTTGGGAGAGAGTGTGAGATGACTAGAGTCAGGGAGAAGTGGCTGGGTTGGGAGAGGTTGATGTGACTAGGGTCAGGGAGAAGTGGCTGGGTTGCTAGAGGTTGATGTGACTAGAGTCAGGGAGAAGTGGCTGGGTTGGGAGAGAGTGGGAGATGACTAGAGTCAGGGAGAAGTGGCTGGGTTGTGAGAGGTTGATGTGACTAGAGTCAGGGAGAAGTGGCTGGGTTGGGAGAGAGTGTGAGATGACTAGAGTCAGGGAGAAGTGGCTGGGTTGGGAGAGGTTAATGTGACTAGGGTCAGGGAGAAGTGGCTGGGTTGTGAGAGGTTGATGTGGCTAGAGTCAGGGAGAAGTGGCCTGGTTGTGAGAGGCTGATGTGACTAGAGTCAGGGAGAAGTGGCTGGGTTGTGATAGAGTCTGAGATGACTAGAGTCAGGGAGAAGGGGATGGGTTGTGAGGGTGTGAGATGACTAGAGTCAGGGAGAAGTGGCTGGGTTGGGAGAGAGTGTGAGATGACTAGAGTCAGGGAGAAGTGACTGGGTTGGGGGAGAGTGTGAGATGACTAGAATCAGGGAGAAGTGGCTGGGTTGTAAGAGGTTGATGTGACTAGAGTCAGGGAGAAGTGGCTAGGTTGTGAGAGAGTGTGAGATGACTAGAGTCAGGGAGAAGTGGCTGGGTTGGGAGAGGTTAATGTGACTAGGGTCAGGGAGAAGTGGCTGGGTTGCTAGAGGTTGATGTGACTAGGGTCAGGGAGAAGAGGCTGGGTTGTGAGAGAGTCTGAGATGACTAGAGTCAGGGAGAAGTGGCTAGGTTGTGAGAGAGTGTGAGATGACTAGAGTCAGGGAGAAGTGGCTGGGTTGGGAGAGGCAGATGTGACTAGAGTCAGGGAGAAGTGGCTGGGTTGTGAGAGAATCTGAGATGACTAGGGTCAGGGAGAATTAGCTGGGTCAAGTAGAAGTCGCTGGGTTGTGAGAGGTTGAGATGTCTAGGGTCAGGGAGAGGTGGCTTGGATGTGAGAGAGTGTGATATGACTAGGGTTAGGGAGAAGTGGCTGGGATGTGAGAGGTTAAGATGGCTAGGACCAGGGAAAAGTGGATGGGTTGTGAGAGGTTGAGATGTCTAGGACTAGGTAGAAATAGTTAGGTTTTCTGGTCTCTTAAACAAATAGAGGTGTCTGTGTATCGTAAAAGTAAGATGTCTAAAGTGAGACCACATCAGATGACTGAAAACAAAGAGAGGCAGCCTCAGCATTGCCAGAAACTGAAGCAGGGGGAGGCGGGTAGGAGAGCATTAAAGGCCACTCATCCAGCCGGCTGTGTTTGTGGGTAGTGACAGTGGCTTGGGGCTTCCCGATGACTGACACATGAACAAGTAGCACAGGCACCGGCCCCTTCGGTGATTTTATTTTTATTGAATATGGGAAAAGGTCAGCCGAGCTGGGGAGATATTTATACTTTCCTGTATGAACTTGTAGCACTGCGTCTCTTACACAGTGTTAATGTTCTCCCTTTAGGGCACACACCAAAAGTGCTACACCCCCAAATTGATGGAGAGAGTCACACCCGGTGTTGATCTTTTTCTTTTCCATCAAAACCTATGTAAGTAGAATGACAGATGTCTCAGAAGATCAGTGTGACCAGAGCCCATTATCTAACTTACAGGCTGACATTTCAGTAGCGAGCAGACTGGCAGCGGCAGCCCCTCCCTCCCCCCCCTCCTGTCCGAGCGGAAAACCAGGAAATCTTCTTAAATGTCACCAACACATATCAACAAAAGCGGAATGAACAGTGTGGTTGTGGCAGGTCTGTCATGCAGATGCAGGAAAACGTACATTTATTAACCGGCGACCATGAAATAAACTCTCGTTTGTGCTTCTCTAGGACACATTTAGGCTTCTGCCAAATATACATATTAAAATTTCAAAAGTCTAACTTTACATCGCTCCCAGACCCAATTGTTGCTGTTTCCTGCTGGGCATCATGCTAAATTCTTTTTCAATTGACATTATCCAAGATATTCTCCATAATACACAATGGGGCTGATCCAGAGTACTACGCTGGTTTACATAGCCTGTCATGGGTGAAATAACTCTGTGGGAGCCCAAAAAGTGGGCGCATGTCGGTGTGCCCATGTAGATATCCGTGACTCTGACACACCAGCCTGCACTTGGAGAGGCACGTCAGTACTGGGGGGCTCTACCGTAGGCAGAGTACAGGAAGGGCGTGTTCATGCAATCATCAACAGAGGAATATTATATATATATATATAATAGAGATGTTCACTGATCCCCGTGTTTTTGTTTTGGTTTTGGATCTGGATTAACTTCGTGTTTTGGTTTTTGATTTGGCAAAACCGCCCTCACGTGTTTTGGTTTTGTATCCTGATTTTTTTCTAAAATCCCTTTTTTTTTTTGCTAAAATCACATAATTTGGCTCTTGTTTTATCCCTACATTATTAACATCAATAACATTAATTTCCAATCATGTCCAATCAATATTGGTCAAGTAGCAAGAACACTGCTACCCCACTTGTGTCTGTATGAGCAATGGCACTGAGCAATGTCACTGGAGACTGGAGAGTGACAAGAACACTGCTACCCCTGTTTCTGTGTGAGCAATGGCACTGAGCAATGTCACTGGAGACTGGAGAGTGACAAGAACACTGCTACCCCTGTTTCTGTATGAGCAATGTCACCAGAGACTGGAGAGTGACAAGAACACTGCTACACCTGTTTCTGTGTGAGCAATGGCACTGGATCTCCTGGAGTGGGAGGTACCTATGGAATCCAAAACCCACAAGATCCGACAGTGCAAGAATGACGTTTTGCCTCAATTCAGATCCGAGGAAGTGCAAAAGTAACGAGCCGGCTGGCGAGCTTACTTGGATCCCCTAAGTGCGGGTGGGCTCAGCTGTTGTATTATAGAGGTTTTAGCACTTTTACTGATGCCTAATGGAAAATGCATTTGTTGCACAAAAATCAAACGGATAAAAACATTTGTGCAAGTGCGAAGTGGCCTATAATACATGTGCCTGGCCTATAGTACACATGTATATTACTGGTGCTGACCTGCATGGATTTGAACACGTATGCGGCTCAGTATATGGGTGTACATGCTATTTTTTACATTTTTTGAGCATTAGTTACGCCCAATTTCTGAACAACTCTGCACCAGGCCCAACATATTCAGTCTGTCCATCTTTTACTGGAAAAATGTCTCTATTTTTCACTATCAACCAATATATTTATTGGTATATATATATATATATATATATATATATATATATATATATATATATAATAAAGTCTTCCCTTTTTTAAAAGTTACTCTTAATCTTTTTGGCTATTTTCAAGGATGTATCAGTTAATATTTATTGAAGATCATCTATAACAGTGCATTAGAATTACATTGAGTACACATGACATGATGGAGGACTGTATCATGCTCTTAGATCCACAGGTCCAGCAGCAAAGTGTCCATGCTAATGATTTAAAACTGTTTGCAATATATGCCTTGGTATTTTCACTGGTTGCTGCAAAACTGAGTGTACACTCAAATTTGCTGCCTCCTTGTATGTAGGAGACCAGGATGTTGAGTACAAACAGCAAATTGCATGAAAGAGGTTCTCCCTAAAAGCATTGTATAAAGGTTCATGAAGTAGCAGGAACACATATAACCTCTGTATAACTGCTCCCATTAAATATACTCTTTATAGGTGCTTATAGTTTAATAGGTGAAAAGCCCAGATTTGAGGCTTCTCCCTACATAACAAAGTCCCATACATGCCTACTTTGGGCAAGTTCTTTCCAAGAGAGGGGCGTGGCGGGAGGACGTGAAGGGGCAGCGTCATTTTGGCCCCACCCCGCAACGTAAATGCCGTTTTGTTGTGGGGGCGGGGCCTAAATGACGTGATTCGCCGCGAATTGCGGCATTTTGGGACGGCAGTAGTGGATGCAGGAGATTTGCCAGCTCTCCCGGGAGTCCGTGAGACTGACCCGAATTTCGGGAGTCTCCCGGATATTCCGGGAGAGTAAACAAGTATGCAAAGTCCCCATACCGGGGAAGACTGCAGCAGTATTCACGGTTGTTTTGCAGCAAAGCTTTCCCAAACAAAACGCGAAAACATGAAGTCTATTTACCAGGTATAGTGGAGGTACAAATACTTCCGCTTTACTTCTTATCGCTACCACTGTCCCAGGATGGAGATAGTCGGGGTTCTGAAATAAAACATGATTTTTGACTAATAAAGTTTTTGTGGTTCTAATTTTTGCAAATTTTTTGAAAATGTAATTTATTTTTAAATTGATTCTGGAACTGGCATCCCAAAATCTAGTCTTCCAGTTCCAGTGTGCATGTGCGAGCCCACAAGTCAGCTCACGCATGTGCAGGTTGTCCCCACACTAGCTTGTAGAGCGGTAAGACTCCTCTTACTGCTGCCAGCCATTATCGCCCGATGCTTCCTCTAAATACCTAATTCTGCTGGTGTGATGAGCTCATGTAACCCCCTGTTACAGTGTGTAGTGTGCGGTGCAAATGTTACACAGTGCACCTCCTTCTCCAGCCCTGGCTAGCTGAGGGGCATGGGTGTAAATGACTGGAGTGCCCGCACATGCAGGCGTTTTTTTTGCAAGTTGTGGGACACAGGTGATGTCCCATTGTGGTGTAGTGCAATCAAATCATACTTGCCAACTTTTCCTTGTTGGTTTCAAGGAGATTCCGGGGCAGGTGGGCGTGCGTGGGCGGGTCTTGATGAATTGCATCATTTTGGCCCTGCCCCTAAACGATTGTCACAATTTTGGGCAATTACAGCAGGGGGCGGGTCTAAGATGATGCAATATTTGCATCAGTAACCCCCTCCCCCCTCACGGCACTTATCTATTGCAGGGGCGAGAACCGGGAGGTTGCCCTGCTCTGCTGGGAGCTCTCCCAGAAATGCAGGGGTCTCCCAGACATTTCGGGAGAGTAGGCAACTATGCAATAAAGAAAAGCAGCTAATGAATCTCTAGAGACTGAAGTGTCTTTTACATTTCTGTGTCTCCATTACTGAAGTCATGTTGTCTTACCTGTCAGTCTTTGATTAAATCTTGGTCTCCATAAAAATGGCCACCTCCATAGGCATCAATACATGGACATAGGACACAATTTCTGAACTGTGTCATCATGCCACAGATGGCGAAGCCAACCACGTCTTGTACTGGCTCAGCATCAGGGAGAATGCCAGAATCTTCAGGGAGTGAGGCAGATCACCCCTAGTTCAGGGAGTCTCCCTGACATTCAGGGAGAGTTGGCAAGTATGAATAAAGGTCACAATATTTTGGGTGCCAGACCATCTCTATCACAAACTGAACTCTTTATTTACACTCCTCTTACTCCAGCATGATAATCAGAATGGTTGCTGCAATAAAGAAATACATACAGCTCCTTACTCTCACCAGCACGGTTATAAATGAGCAATATGAATACGGTTACAAGTACATCTCCTTACCCCTCCTGCTCACATCTTACACTGCTGGTGTTATCACAGTACATACCAGGTTCTCCTGGTAACAGTAGTTCCACAACTACACAGGGTGGCTTCCCTCCAGCACACACTTATAGCTCTGACCCTTCTTCTAGGTAGCTCACAGCTCTGCAAGCAGGGGATAAATCCCTTGGGATATAACACTCTTCACTAGTGTTCTCTCTGCACCACTCTGGGTTTCCCAAAACTGCCTTTCTTTGCTACAACCCTCTCTCCAGGGGTCTTTGCTCTTACATCCCTTAGTGTCTGCATGCTGCCACTTGCAGCAACCCCCCCTCTCTCCAGGGGTCTCTGCTCTTACATCCCTTAGTGTCTGCATGCTGCCACTTGCAGCAACCCCCCCCTCTCTCCAGGGGTCTCTGCTCTTACATCCCTCAGTGTCTGCATGCTGCCACTTGCAGCAATCCCCCCTCTCTCCAGGGGTCTCTGCTCTTACATCCCTTAGTGTCTGCATGCTGCCACTTGCATCAATCCCCCCCTCTCTCCAGGGGTCTCTGCTCTTACATCCCTTAGTGTCTGCATGCTGCCACTTGCAGCAATCCCCCCTCTCTCCAGGGGTCTCTGCTCTTACATCCCTTAGTGTCTGGTGCATGCTGCCACTTGCATCAATCCCCCCCTCTCTCCAGGGGTCTCTGCTCTTACATCCCTTAGTGTCTGCATGCTGCCACTTGCAGCAATCCCCCCTCTCTCTAGGGGACTCTGCTCTTACATCCCTTAGTGTCTGGTGCATGCTGCCACTTGCATCAATCCCCCCCTCTCTCCAGGGGTCTCTGCTCTTACATCCCTTAGTGTCTGCATGCTGTCCCTTGCACCAATCCCCCCTCTCTCCAGGGGACTCTGCTCTTACATCCCTTAGTGTCTGCATGCTGCTACTTGCAGCAATCCCCCCTCTCTCTAGGGGTCTCTGCTCTTACATCCCTTAGTGTCTGCATGCTGCCACTTGCAGCAATCCCACCTCTCTCCAGGGGTCTCTGCTCTTACATCCCTTAGTGTCTGGTGCATGCTGTGACTTGCAGCAACCCCCCCCCTCTCTCCAGGGGTCTCTGCTCTTACATCCCTTAGTGTCTGGTGCATGCTGCCACTTGCAGCAATCTCCCCCTCTCTCCAGGGGTCTCTGCTCTTACATCCCTTAGTGTCTGCATGCTGTCCCTTGCACCAATCCCCCCTCTCTCCAGGGGTCTCTGCTCTTACATCCCTTAGTGTCTGGTGCATGCTGCCACTTGCAGCAACCCTCCCCTCTCTCCAGGGGACTCTGCTCTTACATCCCTTAGTGTCTGGTGCATGCTGCCACTTGCAGCAATCTCCCCCTCTCTCCAGGGGTCTCTGCTCTTACATCCCTTAGTGTCTGCATGCTGTCCCTTGCACCAATCCCCCCTCTCTCCAGGGGTCTCTGCTCTTACATCCCTTAGTGTCTGGTGCATGCTGCCACTTGCAGCAACCCTCCCCTCTCTCCAGGGGTCTCTGTTTTTACATCCCTTAGTGTCTGGTGCATGCTGTGACTTGCAGCAATCTCCCCCTCTCTCCAGGGGTCTCTGCTCTTACATCCCTTAGTGTCTGCATGCTGTCCCTTGCACCAATCCCCCCTCTCTCCAGGGGACTCTGCTCTTACATCCCTTAGTGTCTGGTGCATGCTGCCACTTGCAGCAATCTCCCCCTCTCTCCAGGGGTCTCTGCTCTTACATCCCTTAGTGTCTGCATGCTGCCACTTGCAGCAATCCCCCCTCTCTCCAGGGGTCTCTGCTCTTACATCCCTCAGTGTCTGCATGCTGCCACTTGCAGCAATCCCCCCCTCTCTCCAGGGGTCTCTGCTCTTACATCCCTTAGTGTCTGCATGCTGCCACTTGCAGCAATCCCCCCTCTCTCTAGGGGACTCTGCTCTTACATCCCTTAGTGTCTGCATGCTGTCCCTTGCACCAATCCCCCCTCTCTCCAGGGGACTCTGCTCTTACATCCCTTAGTGTCTGCATGCTGCCACTTGCAGCAATCTCCCCCTCTCTCCAGGGGACTCTGCTCTTACATCCCTTAGTGTCTGCATGCTGTCCCTTGCACCAATCCCCCCTCTCTCCAGGGGTCTCTGCTCTTACATCCCTTAGTGTATGGTGCATGCTGCCACTTGCAGCAACCCTCCCCTCTCTCCAGGGGACTCTGCTCTTACATCCCTTAGTGTCTGGTGCATGCTGCCACTTGCAGCAATCTCCCCCTCTCTCCAGGGGTCTCTGCTCTTACATCCCTTAGTGTCTGCATGCTGTCCCTTGCACCAATCCCCCCTCTCTCCAGGGGACTCTGCTCTTACATCCCTTAGTGTCTGGTGCATGCTGCCACTTGCAGCAATCTCCCCCTCTCTCCAGGGGTCTCTGCTCTTACATCCCTTAGTGTCTGCATGCTGCCACTTGCAGCAATCCCCCCTCTCTCCAGGGGTCTCTGCTCTTACATCCCTCAGTGTCTGCATGCTGCCACTTGCAGCAATCTCCCCCTCTCTCCAGGGGTCTCTGCTCTTACATCCCTTAGTGTCTGCATGCTGCCACTTGCAGCAATCCCCCCTCTCTCTAGGGGACTCTGCTCTTACATCCCTTAGTGTCTGCATGCTGTCCCTTGCAGCAATCCCCCCTCTCTCCAGGGGTCTCTGCTCTTACATCCCTCAGTGTCTGCATGCTGCCACTTGCAGCAATCCCCCCCTCTCTCCAGAGGTCTCTGCTCTTACATCCCTTAGTGTCTGCATGCTGCCACTTGCAGCAATCCCCCCTCTCTCTAGGGGACTCTGCTCTTACATCCCTTAGTGTCTGCATGCTGTCCCTTGCACCAATCCCCCCTCTCTCCAGGGGACTCTGCTCTTACATCCCTTAGTGTCTGCATGCTGCCACTTGCAGCAATCTCCCCCTCTCTCCAGGGGACTCTGCTCTTACATCCCTTAGTGTCTGCATGCTGTCCCTTGCACCAATCCCCCCTCTCTCTAGGGGACTCTGCTCTTAAATCCCTTAGTGTCTGCATGCTGCCACTTGCAGCAATCCCCCCTCTCTCTAGGGGACTCTGCTCTTACATCCCTTAGTGTCTGCATGCTGTCCCTTGCACCAATCCCCCCTCTCTCCAGGGGACTCTGCTCTTACATCCCTTAGTGTCTGCATGCTGCCACTTGCAGCAATCTTCCCCTCTCTCCAGGGGACTCTGCTCTTACATCCCTTAGTGTCTGCATGCTGTCCCTTGCACCAATCCCCTCTCTCTCCAGGGGACTCTGCTCTTACATCCCTTAGTGTCTGCATGCTGCCACTTGCAGCAATCCCCCCTCTCTCCAGGGGACTCTGCTCTTACATCCCTTAGTGTCTGGTGCATGCTGCCACTTGCAGCAATCTCCCCCTCTCTCCAGGGGACTCTGCTCTTACATCCCTTAGTGTCTGGTGCATGCTGCCACTTGCAGCAATCCCCCCTCTCTCTAGGGGACTCTACTCTTACATCCCTTAGTGTCTGCATGCTGCCACTTGCAGCAATCTCCCCCTCTCTCCAGGGGTCTCTGCTCTTGCATCCCTTAGTGTCTGGTGCATGCTGTGACTTGCAGCAATCCCCCTTCTCTCCAGTGGTCTCTGCTCTGGGAACTCTCTCCCTATTCTGGGCACACATTTCTTGAACTGGCGCAGTCACCGCACTTGTGCTCCCAGGCAATGCTGGGGGAGCCTGGGAGGTCCCCAGTTTCTCACATCATCTCTCTTCTCTCTCTCTGTCTGTCTCTGCTCTCTCAGTCTCTCCTACTTTCTCCTCCTCCCCCCCTCCTTTTTTTACAGCACCTCCTTCTTAGTCACTAGCAGACTGGACTGGGTTGTCACCATAGCAACCCACCTAAATCACTGGGTGCATGGTTCCTTAAAACGCCACTAGGGGGCATTACACTCAATTGCTGGATCCTGGAATGTGGGGGTCGTATTTGGAAAAGAAATAGGTTCTATTGACCACCTGGAAATCCTCTACAGCGCATATAGTACCCGGAGCACATGCTCCACTAGCTCTGCCCACACTTCCCCCACACTTCAGCCCTGGATACCATGTCCTTAATACTTATGGGGTTTCTGCTTATTTTTGAATAAGTCTTCTAAACGGGAGGAAGCTCGGTGGATTGTAGCTCTTATGTGTGTCATATGGCACTGGTCCAGTTGGATGTAATAACTTTGTCACATATAGAAGTGTGTTTTGCACAACAATCTTCCAGCATCAGTGTAACGGGAACCTCACATCGCTACTTTGCACTATTGTTAATGTGTTATGTGCTCAGATTGGCTACATGTTGGCATAGTCCCTCCCCCTTTAAACATGCCAACACATAGACACAGAAATTGGCTGAAATGAAATACTCTGTTCTGGTTGGCTCCAGGTTGCTTTAGCCCCACCCACCTCAAAACTAGTTACACAGGAGATAAAGGATAAGTACAATAGGATCGCTGACATTCTGATATTTGGCATTCCATCACCATCTGCCAGGCGGTTCTTGTTGCCTAGGTCACCAGCTGCTCACTACTGGAGCAAACATGGTAAATGACACAGTGAGAGGTGCAAGATGTAGAAGAATCGGGGGTCAGCCTGCACTCCTTCAGCAATCAATTAATGCAGAGTGGCTATTGTCTTGAGCACAGCCAGAGATAGGGAGACACATGATAGGGGAAAGATGAGATCCCCATTTTTGACATGCCTTTAATGGTTCCACCTGAGACAGGGTGCCCACCTCCCCTCATAGGAGGAACAGCCCTGACTTTGACCCTAATGAAGTGGACATAAAACAACAAAACATAACGGGCCTGGGTCATTAAGGCAAGTAAAGCAAAAAAAAAGGAGCAAATGTTCTCTGGGACAAACCATGTTACAATGCAAGGGGTGCAAATTAGTTTATTATTTTGTGCTTAAGTGAAATACTGGCTGTTTTTTCATCTAGCACATAAATACTTCCTAGCTTTATATTTACACTGAAGTTTAAAGTTGACCTATGACATGCCCTAACCCAACTATAAATCTGCCATCACATTTTAAATGTACCTCCCCCTCCAATGCAACATGGTTTTGTCCAGGTGCAAAGTTACTCCTTTTTTTTATGCTTTACTCTCCTTAATGACTCAGGTCCAACTTCTCCATCCTCACTTCTTCCCCAGTGGTCGCTGATAGATCAATAAATGAGAAAAACACATCTCAATTTAAACACAGTTTAACAACAAAGATCTATCAGACTCTAATATAGTATGTGGGGACCGTGGCGGTAGAATTGCTTGAAATTCACCTGGTTATGGAAATAAGTTATGCTGCAAAATATACTAAGAATTGTTAATTAAAGGCATGCAATGCCGTTACCCCTGAGGAAAGAGCTGGTGGTAACATTTATTAACCAGGATCCATCGCCTCTATTCTTTTATGCAGTGCAATATTATACAAAATGCATGAGATAAGCAGCCCACTCACCCCTTGAGGAAGAGCATTAGTAATTAATTCTTACTCAAGGATAGACAGAGACGTCACCTCTTCAGGAAGTGTTGTAGGGATTATTGCAGTTAATATCTCGGGACTATTTCTTAAGGGAAGAGTGTGAAGTATTCATAATTATTTATTAGGGCCAAGCACGAATCGCAGCTCTTTTGGGAGAGACGGATGCAAAAATAATTATTTGTTAATCAGGGATAAGGAATCTCCGGAAGACGGGGGAGATAATAATTATAGACATGGGATAGGCCTATATCTCACCGCTGAAGGGTTGGCAGCAGATATTCATTATTATTAATTAGGGGCAGGCAGTCATGTCCACTTAAGGGAATGTGGGGGAATTAATAATTATTTAGGGTAAGCCAATCACCCCACCTTTATTGGTGCAAGTGAAAAAAAAAAAAAGATTATTTTTGTATTACACGTGAATCTGGTGTGTCAGTGGAATAGGACGCAGAGCTCGGGATCTCTCCCGTGATATAAGAGGACGGAGTTGTCCCAGTGTCTGCAGTGATATATGAACCTGCATTTCCATAGCTTGTCATGGCAGCACAGAGGTCCCTAACAATGATTAATGGCAGGAGTACTGCTGTGTCGGCAGCAGGGGTGGAGCTGATTTATCTGCCTCATTTATTTATTTATTTTTTACATTTTGCAAAGTGGAGGATGACAGAGATTCAATAGCGTACAGGTATCTCTCTGTTACGTTGTGTAACGCTGCCGCGTGACCTAATATAATCACCAGCTGCATATGGCAGAATCCAGTCACTGCCTGCAAGACTGGAATGCCGTATGTGATCTAATGACGCAAATAAGACTATTGGTTGGAAGTGAGGCCTAGTGGGCCACAGCAGAGTTCATGTCATAAATTATTTTCAGGAACAAAGCTCCTCTTAAGAACTGCAGCTGTGTTGGAAATAAGCAGCAACATTTAATTCAGTTATTGAGTTAATCTTAGTTCCTAAATATCTAAGTATGTCATGCCTCCCAACTGCCTCGATTTAGGAGCGTCAGTCCCGATTTGAGGGCTTTGTCCCGCCATCCCAATCGGGATAGTTCAGTTCCGCGGGTGGGAAATTTGTGAGCTATCGTCTGTTCAGTGCCGCTAAGTGGTACCGCGCACGCTCATTCGCGTTACAATGACTGGTGATTGGAGCGGAGGAGAATATGGGACAGTCTAGGATTTCAAAAGCGCTAGACACAAACCCAGAGGTGTGGCCAAACCCCCATTCTGACATGGCCATGCCCCCATTGTGACAGGTCCTAAATAAAGAAGAGGCAAGGTATACTAACAAGTATAACTACCAAAATAGAGGTAACAGCAACATTAAGTATCTTAATAGGGATGTGGACCACCACAATATCCTTCCCTGTGCAGTTCCTGACCGTACATGATAACATCTCCTGCTCACGCCCTAGACTGATATTTGCAGTTTGCATCACAGCTCCATGTCACTTACACCATAGCCATTGTTCCTGGTAGATCATCAGACAGTTGAGTAGTCTTGACTTTTGTAGCTTCTGCTAAACATGCCCCAATGATCACACCATTCTCAAAGTCGTTGAGGTCGCTTCCCCAAGCCATGGAAGCCAAATATATATATATATATATATATATATATATATATATATATATATATATATATATTTGTGCATATATATATATATATATATATATATATATATATATATATATATATATATATATATATATATACATGTGGTGCTATACTGACAGGAAGTCCCAGAATCCGAATGTCCCACTAACCCACCTTATTCAAATCTTTATAGATGAGGCATGGTGATAAAATAAATTATTCAATGTCCATTATACATCGCTATTAAAAAAATAAGTTTACCCCTGTACTGTCCTCACTATAAACTTCCCTTTGGCCTGAGTATAATCAGACAGACAGCATAACCACTCCTACTTTCATAATCCAGACTGGATGTGAAGATCTGAAGAATGGTGTTTAATTTAGTAGCAAAGAACATGTGAATTCAAGCAGTAAAAGTGTAAAAACATATAATAGAATGCAATCACAATAAGAACAAATATGATGCAATGCAAATATAAAAAGATAGCATAACTGCATAACTTGACAGAAATCTTACCATCAATGCTGTGCTAAGGGGAGGAATATACTGCATATCATGGTGACCTCCTGTCATTACCCAAGGTGCATTGAGTGTTCAGTTAAGCTGATACTAGGCTGGCCCCTAGTTGGAGTTTACATAGATTAAGTGCATATGTAAAACAACAATGCTAAAGGCATAACAACCCCTGTTATATACAGACAGCTGAAGGCAATTTCAGCACGTTTCACCGTTGTGACATCACTGGCCCTGCCCCTTTCCACCAATCCATGGTACATTTCTGCAGAGCAAGGCTACAAGTCTGCCACTCACACCCAGCCTGCTCAGAGAGAAGCTCCTTCCTCCTAGCATATAATCCAGCTGCAAAGGGATGAAATAGAGCATGTGAACATATCTACTTATTTTAGGTGTTTCATTAAGCTCAATAACAAACAGACTTTCACATATATTAGTCTAATAATCTTTATTTGCTCTTTAAATATACTGTATATAAATAATATGTTTGTAATCATCACGGTGATCATTGCCTCACCTATATATGTCACCAACAATTATGTAAATCTTTAATTGCTTGATGGACATGCAGAATACTCACCCTTGATATTTTGCTTCCTTTATAAATCTTCTTACTGTTAACTGATACAGTATGTCCTCCTGAATTGAACAGTGTTGAGGGTGACCTTATTTTGTTATGATGCACAGTGCCTGTGTCTGCAGTGAGTGTACCCGTTGTTCTATTAGCTACAGTGTCTATTAGTAAAGGGAACCTCATGTCTCTGTGGTGCATTATGGGAGATTATGGTGCTGCTCTGTGAATCTCAGGCATATTATGCTCTATAATAGAATAACATGTTTTCTAGGGAACAATGGAATGTAACATCTGTATCTATTTCAAAATGAATTTTTAAATGCCAGTAAAAGCCGAATTTCCCTTGGGCTGCTGAATACATAATATACCACCACTAAAGAGATCTGGGGTTAAAGCTGACAAAGTGAGGTGTGTTCTGCGGAGAAAGCTTGTCTTGCCAGTCGGGGAGCGGAGCTGTCAGAGAGGATAACTGGAAACAGACTGTTTGTTTCGGAGAGAAGTTACCACAATTCTGCATTTACAGATTGGCTTGCTGCTGTAGTTTTTCCACTTACTGCTCATGGAACAACTCTCAAACATCGCCAGCTTCATTTAACAATTGTGGTTAAGGAATCTGGACAGCTGCGGGCGGCAAGTCTGCATCAGAGAACGGATCGCCGCTGAAAGCAATTCAAAAAGAGACATTAACCCTTCATACCTCCCAACATTTAGGGGCCGATTCAATTCTGCCGCGAATAACGCGGCGTTAACAGTATTACCGTTATTACAGTAAAACTGTTCATAATTACCCTTAATATGGTAACTTCAACGCTGGATTTTTACTCGCGGCACCCTGAGCGGCGAGATGAAATCCAGGTTAAAATTACCGTATTGACCGTATTACTGTTAGTGCCGCGCTATTCGCGGCAGAATTGAGAAGCGGCCTGGTCATGGGACAGAACAGAGGGGCGTGTCATGTCACATTGGGGGCGTGGCGCATCTCCTCGAGACCGCGCCAGGTACCTGCGGCTTTGCAGGATCACCACTCATTGGATACTATTTCCCAACTGTCCCCAAGTCGGGACATACGTCCTGATACTTGGGAGAGTGGGATAGTCCCCTGATATTGGGACTGTCCTGCCTAGATCGTGATAGTTGGGAAGTATGTATCTTTATTAGAGATACTGAGCAGCCAGTTAAAATGCGGCTTTTACCGTCACACAGCGGAGGCAGCCACTTTGGTCGATGGGCTCAATATTCTGGCTATCACTTCACTACTGATGTCGCTGAAGGATTATTATTATTATTATTATTATTATCTTTAATTTATAAAGCACCACAAAGGGTCCACAGCGCCGTACATAACATACCAAAAACAGTGAGCCGTGACACAATATGATACAGAAAGAACAAAAATGAACAAACATATATACACAGACACAGGTAACATGGTAATGCAAATCAAATTATTACTGGGACAATGAGTGAAAGTGATGGTAGAAATCAGCGAGAAATAGGCAGAAGCTTAAGAAAATAGGGCTAGGGAAGCAGGGCCAAGAGGTACAGAGGGTGATGGAATAGTAAGAGGAGCACACAAGGAAATAGGACGCTGCTCCTGAGAGCTTACATCCTAAAGGAAAGGGGAGACACAAATAGGGTGGTGCTAACTGGGGGAGAGAGTTAGGAGAGGGACTGATAGATAAATCACTTTCCAATTTCAGAAGGAGCGATATAAACAGAACTAACCACTGCAAATTTTTCTTTCTTACAATTTCATGTTATGGTTTTTACATTTACTATTGGACTCCTTCGGGCCATGACCTATCCAAGAGTCCATACCAAGAACAGACAAAACAAAATATATCGCAAGACCAAGACCATCAAGACTGATCCCAATTGCTGCAAGTTTGCCAGGCATTCGTCAGGCACCTCTGGAGAGAAGCAGAGACAATAGTCAACTTACTGGAAGTCAAGTCAGACAGGGCAAGCGGATTAGTTGTGAGCTCAGGCAATAGATTAGGTCAGGAGTGGTCGGGTTAAGGCAACTGGCAGCAAGAAGAAAGACTAGCCTAATCGCAACATTCCAAAATGGAACGTGAGGACACATAGGTCACACCCTTTTGGGGTGTGAAATCCCAGGTCTCTTGTGAAAATTGGAAATGTCAACAGCTATGGAATCAGTGTGCTACCACCTAATATATTTTTCTAAATCCCATTGTTTACAAGACTATTACTTATTACAGGGACCAACTATCTAAGCTTAATTCGGGAGGGTCCTGTTACTTACAGTTGTTGGTGAATTTTACTGTTCCAGCCACAGAGTAATGGAGACAGGAGGGCTCGATGCAGGGTTAGAAATGACAGCTGACTCCTGGTTTGGAGAGTGTTAGATCAATACAGTCAGGAGATGTAATAAAGTGAATGTATTTATTTTGCTTCATGTAGAGGTGCATTAGACACTATGATAATACTGCAGAAGTTTGATAGGAGCCTGACATCACCACTATTCTAAACATACTACAATAAGTTGAAGTTGATGACCCTGTGCCGCCATTTTTAACCTTACTTGTTATATGTTGCTGTAATGTTCTGCTGTTCTGATTGGCTACATGTTATTCAAGCCCATTCCACTTCAAATGTGTCACAATCTGCCTCTGGCTGCAATCCTGCATCTCCTCACCAGATGCTGCTGGGCCTTCCGCTGATCTCGTCTGCAAGGATTATGTCTGGACTCTGTCATAGCCTGCAGTACCACTCTTCCACCAAAGGGGCTGCTGTAGCACCTGGACTGTTCTCCTTCCTACAAAAGTTTAACTCATTACCCCTTGGATCCCTTGCACCTGTGGCTGGCCTTTATAAGACTGACTCTCCCTGCAAACTTGCCCAGTTCATCTGTTATCCTAACTGCTGTTGGCTCTCCTGTGTACTCCCTTGTGTGGATCTTAATAGATTTCCTGGCTTTTGACCCCTGGCAAGTTTGACCCTCCTGTTATCCTGTGCCTGCAGTCTATTGCACCTCTAGCAACCCAGTAACTGCAGTTTGTTGCACTTCCAGCAATCCAGCTCCTGTGCCTGCAGTCTATTGCACCTCTATCAATCCAGTCCCTGTGCATGTAGACTGTTATACCACCTGGTATCTTGCTTCAAACTTCTCAGCTTACCTGGACTTACCTGTGTTCTGCCTGTTGTCCGTAATACCATTTCCCAGCCTCAGGTTTGTGGTGCCAGCTGTCTGCTCCATTGGACTTACCTGTGTTTATGTTTCACCATCCAGAGTTACAGCTCGATCTGGCTTCTGCCCCATTCCTTGTGCTGCGTTGCTCTCCAGCGCCATCTTCACACAGGCCACAGCTGGCATTACACCCAACCTTGAACCTGTTTGTCGCTGTAGACTAACTATTTATCATTCCCTGCATCTGTGATCCAAACCTGGTAGACCTGCTACCTTGGGCTGCAGTTAACCCTTCATATCCTGGGTATCCTGTTACCTATACTGGCTCTACCTTCTCCAGCCAGTCTCCTTGATTCTGCATATATCCTGCTGACTTGTACTTGCTGCCTTACTGTTTATTGCATCATAAACCTGTGTTATAAATAAAACCACTTTGTTTCGCTTGCGCTCTCTGTCGTCTTCATATTGGGAATCCTGACAAAATGTACCTGCACATGACAAGTGGTAGACTGATTTGACATGCTCTGTGCCGCTTTTACAATTTTAATGTTTTTAATGGATAAATGTTGTTCTAACCATGTCCACTTCACCTTTTGAAGACTAAGGGGTATATTTACTAAACTGCGGATTTGAAAAAGTGAAGATGGTGCCTATAGCAACCAATCAGATTCTAGTTGACATTTTGTAGCATGTGCTAAATTAATGATAGGTAGAATCTGATTGGTTGCTACAGGCAACATCTCCACTTTTCAAACCCGCAGTTTAGTAAATCTACCTCTAAACCTGCTTAAATGCATCTGGAAAAAGCATTGTTTTACTATATCACATAACGATGCAATGAAGAAAGGACAGGAAGATTATAAGACCACAAAGCTTTTTAAATCTTAGATTGCCTTGTAGTCTCCTTGGTAACACAAATACTCAGCACAGACTGGTGGATTTAATTACAGGGGAATGAACAGAAAAGTAACAGAGTCTGAAAAGGAATAACTGAAATAAGTAACTGAGTATGCTCTACTCTACTATTTCTCTTACTGTGAGTATACTAGATCTTTGTTAATTCATGACGTTGCTCTTGTGGAAACCTCAAGATACGTATATTGGATACAATAAAAATGTTTATTGAAAAATAGGTTACCAGAGAAGCATTGTCTTGGCGCCTATGAGATCAGTCTTTTTGTATAATGGACTTTTGTCAATTATATTTTATATTTATACTTGCACTTACTGGTTAAATGAATGGAAACGTCATCTTAGATTATCTTTTGTATGTGTCCTGTCCTTTCATGGGATGGATTCCCTGAATCAAGACACAAACATATTCTAGAATCTCCGGGGTATCTCTTTTTCCCTTCAGATATCCACTTAAATAATTCACTTACAGGTCCAGTAAAAAAAAAGATCATATATGTTTATCTGACTCCCCTTTTCCTAAAAAGTCCCCCCCCCCATTGGCTGTGCATGGCTTCAGTCAGAATGATGGTCTTCACTGACCAGGAGATGTCAAGTGAAGTCCGGGGGGTAAATGTATCAAGCTGAGAGATTTCTGGCGGGTTTGAAAAGTGGAGATGTTGCCTATAGCAACCAATCAGATTCTAGCTGTCATTTTGTAGAATGTACTAATTAAATGACAGCTAGAATCTGATTGGTTTTTCAAACACGCCGGAAAACTCTCAGCTTGATACATTTACCCTCAGATGGCGAGAGGGTATCCATGGTCCAGGGAGGTCCAAGTGACCAGGGAATGACCAGTGATCTAAAGACCAGAGGAGGTTGTGGTAATGAGAATAGAGTATCAAAGAATAATAGAGGTGGATTTCGGCAAAGGATAATGAGTATTTATTGGGAATGCTGGCTGCTGTATTGATAGGACGGATAAGTAAATTAATTAATTGACAGCAATCAAATGTCTCAGCACAAATTTTGTGACATGAGCACAAGATGGTACCAGTGGACATAATCAATATTGACAACACCGTGGTGCCATAAATATAAAACGGTGAAATCTGGTTTAATATCACCCACCCACTGCCTCTTAGCCTGCGGCTCACGTAGTACTTTGTGATCACTCTCGCTCCCAGACCACACGTTCTCTTACCTACAGACCCCCACCCTAAATAATCTGAAAAGGGTCAAAATAAAACATGATATTCAGAATATAGCAACAATTGCATCATTAATGAGCTCACATGATATGATAGAATTGGCATCTAGGGACAGTGACCTGGGCACGTGGTGGAGAATGATGCAGTACATGGTAGGAAGATAATGAGATCCCAGGGATACAGTTGATCACTAGCTTCCAAAGTAAGACATGCAGCAATGGCTGTCCCAAACATCGTAGGCAAAAGGAGTAGTGTCTGGCTGCTACCTCGCTAGTAGCAGTTAACCTGTTCTTATCCTTCCTCACTTAGCTTTTCACACCTCACCCTCTTTCTTCCTCCCCTCCTCATTTCACCAGCCCTCTTTCTGCTCTCCATTCAGATTTCTAGTCCTAAATCCCCCTGGTGTTTCCTGTTAGTCTGCCCCTTCCCCTAGATTGTAAGCTCCCGCGAGCAGGGCCCTCTATTCCTTGTGTCCTGCTCCTCCTGTCACCTTCCTGTTGCTTCCGTCACCGCCGCTTCATTCTTCAATTTCAACTCTGGGCTCCTGCCTCGATCTCCTCCTCTCCCCTCCTCTCCATTACTAGCTCTGGTCCTGCTGGTTGCATCCACACTCCTGGGCTCAGGCCCATCCTAATTTAGTTCGCTCCTCAGCCAGGGTTGTCAATTCATTTGCACTTTGTTTTGTTTATGCACTCACATGTATGCTGTGTTCTGTTTTCTCCTATGTGTGGCGTTATGGACCCTTTGTGGCACCATATATATAAAAGGTAATAATAATAAACAAGGTAATAGTCACTTAAAGTGTGATAAGTGTGTTTGGAGGCAGGCCCCTAATTCAGCCACTATTAGCAAGTCAATGTATAATAGGAGCAGTTCAGAGGTTTTGCAAACTCTGAAGTCCTGGGATGTACCTGGGGTGGACTAGAATCTGGCTGTCATTTTTGATTCCAAAAACAAAAGACACGCTGAGTGCCGAACCTACTCACAATGCTGAATGCTGCCTGGATCCAGACAACCTGGACACTGGACATCCCCTGGACAATGGGACTTCCCTGAACCCTGGATATTCCCTTGCCACCTGAACTCCACAGGGCATCTCCTGACACTGGATCTTCCCTGGATGCTGCACACGCACCAGACAACTGATCACCTCCTGAAACTGGCACTGGACAGGCTCTGGATACTGGATTACCGCTGGGCCTTGGCAGTGGACAGGCTCTGGACTACCACACTAGAAGCTATGGGAGGGGGACCAGCTCCCCTGCTCTTAGCAGCTGTCTTGCCTCCACCCACGCTGCTCTCTTCTGCCTGTCTCCAATGCTTTCTCTTCTCCTCCTTCCAAATCTGTATAGCTTGGGGACGGGTTCCTCCTCCACTTTCTTCCTTCAGGACTAGATATGCATGGTAGTCTAGAAGAGCCAGTGCTGTCCCAGAAGCCCAGCCACACCTCCTCCTGCTCCTCTCAGACCATGCACCGCTTCTCAACCAGCACCATGACCTGGGGTTACTACTCAGAGCTGTCGTAGATTGGGCATCGTCTCTACACATATAATGGACTGGTCTTTCCAACGTCCTTCTCCACTGCTGCAGAGAAAGTCGCTCTTCAAGCAAGCAGCTTCAGACACCAAGGGAGTTCACACAACCACACACCCTAGGCTGCAATGACAGCACCAACCTTTGCCGAGGTTGGATGAGCAGACTTGGGTTGGCCTAAGAGGTGTCGGATCCATGTCCTAAAATTCCTCTCAGCGGCCCTGCAGACAAGAATTGCATTGTAATGGAAAGCGTAAATAGGACCTGCCCATATTCTATCAGTCAGGATAAAAATAAGACATATTTGAGATTCTGGTGGGAATAACAAACAAACACAATTATCAGTCTTTGCTCAACGCAACAATATGACCGTAACATGGTTTCATGCAGCCATATAAAAATGAACATTTCTCTTTCTTGTCTGAAATGTCCCCAAAGCAGGCTTTAAATGCTACATTAGGGAATATTGAACTAGTGTTGTTACCCTCCTTGGCTCTCCCTAATGTCTGCCCATAATATTCAGTTTCCCAGAAATTGTAAAGGCTGCTACTGAATCTGATTGTATAATCCCAGTAAATTAAAACATGAAAGCATAGCTGCCAACATTTAATACAATTTCATGGGGCATGTTGCTGTTGACAAATTTACTATGCTGAAATCATGTGACTAAGCTATATTTAAACCACTGCATGTATAATGTATAACCCTTAGTAAAAATTATAAAATAAAAAGTGTGGGGGTGCTTGCTATAAACACAATTAACCCTGGCAACACTAGGGATAATAGTGTTTATAGGGGGGGCCTCAACGCTTTTTTTAATGTTTTTTCTAAGGCTTCTACATTATACAGCCGGCAGGTCCTCGCATTGCCGCCTTAATACTGGCAACATGACTGTTGCCATTTTAAGTGACGACAATCACGCTGCCGGCATTTTCTCCCGACGGCATTTATAACAGGCCTGTCGGAAATGTTGTCTGCCATTTTTTTGGTAAGTCTCTATTTCCTACGGGATTGTAGTGATTGCCATTTTTTGTGTCGCTATAACTGTTTTCTCGTAATCGGCATTTAGTACCCCACCCGTAGTGGGTGCAAATGATACAACTGGAACCAATAGTCGAAGTGGAAGTTTAGAAGTGACGGTATGGAAAATGTAATTGAGTTGTAAGTGACTGGAATGTGATAATTTTACAATGAAGGCAGTAGGAGAAGTGGCGGTATGGCATACCACCGCATACCCCCCCAGGGAATTTAGACTGTAAGCTCCAATGCGGAATTAGTGGCGCTATATAAATAGCTGATGATGATGATTGGTGTGAGGTCCTTTAAGGACATGCACAGAGCTATTTCACACAAGTTACTCTACGCAAATGGACGTACGTCCAAGCATGAATCAGGCCGTGTGTCAGAATGATGAGTTCAGCATGCATTTGTAATTAGCTGCATACAAACGGATGTGAAAATAAAAATCATTGTACCAAACGTACATATTTACGTTTTTATGTGCATTTCATTAGCGTTGCCCTGTGCTGCTTTGAACGGTGATTGTTCCATTTCAGAGCACCACCTGCATATCTTAAAGGGAGCACATTTGTGAACACAAACGCCTTAATGGGCGTGTGTGATTCTGCATGCTGTCGGTACAGAAGTTCAGGGGGTTATTAAGCTCTCAGTACTAAGAGAACTTGTTGACTTATTTTCTTTGCAGAGCTATGTTTGTACTTTCAGCATTTTCTCCAACCACAAATAAATCAAGCAGGAGAAAACAGTGGCTAAGTCGGAGCAATAGATCTCCTTTCATAAGCACGCTGGAAACAAAGTGCTATAGAAAAAAAAAAAAAAAACCTCCGTGCCAACAGCAAATGAACATATCGCGCTGTACTCCTGGAGAATCCTGAATTTAACGCATTTCACAACTTTTTCAAAGGGAAACACTGTTTTTCTCTACTTGTCCCATCTGCTCTGAACAGCTCCCCGACCTTCCCCATGTCAGCTTCATCATCCTGCTGCATGAACAGAACATAGCTGAGGATAAGCAATGTGTGTGCTGAAGTTTGGGTGCATTTTTTGTATTGGGCCTTATTAGCAAATCCAGGTAAAGGGTGCATATTGACACCTGGACAAACCATGCCGCAGTGGGATGTAAATACTTTTTTTTTTTTAGCATGCAGGGAAAATACAGTCTACTTTTGCATGTAGCACACAAATACTGTGCAGCTCTAATTTAACACTGTGTTGTAGAACATGCTCCCCCCCTCCCAAATCTAAATGTGCCCCCCCTTCTCCTATAATGCAACATAGTTTTGCCAAGGTGGAAAAATTGCACTTTCTAATTGGATTTACTCCTAACAAGGATCAAGCTCTTAGGGGGAGATTTAATTCTAAAGTCCCGCTGACTTTTGCTTGCACCCCTTACAGACGCGATCAAAAGTGAATATTTATGTTTAATTATTAAGAAGATTAAAGTGTATAGCATAGACATTTTATTTCAGAACTAATCAATAGTACTCTCGTTTCCAAGGTGCAATGTTTAATGGTTAAGGGGTTTCCCACTTCTGGAAACCCCTGCTGTTACAGGAAAAGTGGACAACTGCACTAAGGGGTATATTTACTAAACTGCAGGATTGAAAAAGTGGAGATGTTGTCTATAGCAATCAATCAGATTCTAGTTATCATGTAGTACGTTCTACAAAATGACAGCTAGAATCTGATTGGTCGCTATAGGCAACATCTACACTTTTTCAAACCCGCAGCTTAGTAAATCTAGCACTAAGTATTCAATGGTTGCCCATTATAATTTGCCCCTTGTGGGCAATGTCCTATATGACAAGTCCCGATCTCTGGCATCTCTGAGGTGGTGGCAAATACTAGTCCCCTTATGAGGAGAGAAAGCAGAAAAAGGTTTGTTAAATGCACCCTCTCCAACCCTTTATCTTGTTTAAATAATCTCATCCCGCTAACAGGGGTGCACGGAGGATTTTTAAGGGGGGTTTCCCCTCCACCGAAAAAAAAAAAAAAAAAGCAAGAGAGCGCCTGCGCATGCGCAGCAGCTCCGTTTAGGCAGCACTGCACTATACAGCAGCCGCGGCCTTGTCAAAGAAGCATCCGTGGCGGTGCTGTATACAATACAGCAACGCCGCGGACGCTTCTTTGACAGCGCCGCGGCTGCTGTATAGTACAGTGCCGCTATGTAGGGCACTTTTTTAGCGGAGGGGGGGGGGGTTTCTGGAGACCCAGAAACCCCCCCTGCATGCGCCACTGGCTAAGTGAAATCTTGTTTTGCATGTTGCTGCAAATCTAGGTGCACTCAAGCACCTAACCTGTACTCGGTGGGACATGCCCACGGTCCACACAACTCTGATGCATGTTTGGAAAAGTACTTTCCTAATATCCATTTCTCTTGCTCTGCTTTCAGTGTTAGTTAAACATCGGAGGCTACAGTATAACTATCTATCTTGCATGTGTGTCTGACGAGCAGACCAAGGTGTCTAATAGCACTAAAATTGCAAAATGTTTAGCTAGGGCCCTAAATATGTGGGTAGATATTTTCTTAAGTTTCTTGTAAGAATGACTCATTGTCTTCAGCTTTTACCAAGGGAATGGGCCAAGATTTGCTGACTACATTTTTTAATGTTTTCTTTTTACTTTGGAGAACAGCTACTCTCTGTTATTTTAAAATGATCAGCTTATACCTCTCCTTGACACAACTCCCCCCCCCCCCAAAAGCCTTACTCCCTAGGCTGCAGCCCAGTGAGCCTATTGGATAATCCTGCCCTGTGCATCAGGCTGCCTATCACTGAGATAGACGGACACAGGGGGCCTGAGTCATTAAGGAGAGCAATGCATAAAAAAAGAGTAACTTTGCACCTGGGCAAAACCATGCTGCTTTGGAGGGGGAGGAAAATAAAAAATCTGGGGACAGATTTATAGTTAGGTTAGGGCATGTCCTAGATCAACTTTCAATTTCAGTGTAAAAATAAATCTATCACGTATTTGTGTGCTACATGAAAAAACAGCCAGTATTTAACTTATTTGCAAAATAATAAACTAATTTGCACCCCTTGCCTTGTAACATGGTTTGGCCCGGAGAACAGTTACTCCTTTAGTTTGCCTTACTTTTATAATGACTCAGGCCCAGGGACTCTACATATAGGAGTCACACAACAAGCTTTCCTTCGTAACAGCCTACGGAACACTGTAAACTCCTCAATTGTGGTTTAAGTGGTGAGAACTATTTATCACAGAAGTACACAGGTCGCTCTTTAATTATAGCGTTATGTCCATATCTTTTATCAATACGGCAAAATGGAGGCTGTAAATCCCAGGGAAGCGGATTCCACCAGCCATGTAAAAACTATAGACTCCTCGTGAAGAGCGGATAATAATGAACAAATCCCGATTGCATTTTTTCTGGTATGTATCAGCAGCAACTCTCCATCAGCTTTACGATCGGCTGTCATATGCACAGCTCTGCTCTTAATGTACACTATCTCTTGTACTATATGATTTAACATAAAACTTTCCAATAAAAACCGTGAGCAACGGCCGCATTTGTCTCCTCGTTTCCTGGAAGTCACTGGTGATGTTAACGGGCGCATGCTGCCATCTACTGAATTAACTCCAGATTAATTAGACAAATTAGTTACACAACATTTCCCCATCTACTCCTTGCGGAGGAGACTAGGCAGAAAGCTTTTCCTACAGCGACAGGAGCTTAAGCTTAATAGCGGAATTAGTGGAACAAGTTAACCAAACCTAATTGTATATTTTTTTATCTATATGTTGAAGACTCAAAGAATTTCTTAAAAAAATGAATTGCAATATTATCTCATTAAGCCTTCTGGAGCAAGACCTGTATTACATGACTGTTTTCCTTAATTCTTGTGCTGCACGCAGAATTTTTTACATTTGATTTTCCCATCCACGAGGATCATGTACTCAAATCTTTCTTATTTTTTCAAAGCAATAATTTTATTGGTAGGGTACTCTGAACGATGAGAAGTACACATTGAAATGTTAATGTTAAAGTCAAGCTTTTTCTGGTGTCAAGATTATATGGCTACCAGAGCGAAGGAAAAAAAATAAATAGCGCAGTAGGCTTTGTGCAAATTCATATATGGAACGAATGGTGCTTGTACCCAGGGCCGCCATCAGGGGGGTACAGGGGGTACTGTTGTACCGGGCCCGGGCTCACCAGGGGGCCCGGTACAACAGCGCAACACCAACTTACCTGGGGGCCCACTGTCTTGCAGTCCGCTGGTCTCGGCTACTCTTCGCTGATGTCTTCAGCCTGGCTGTGACTGTGACAGCCAGGCACCAGAATGCGATCGCAGGGGTGGAGGAATCATTGCTCCGCCCCTGCGATCATGTGATTCTCCCTTGTCACTGATGGTGTGGTATGACCTGACGTCACACCACTGTTGCCGCCGCTGCAGAGGAAGAAGAAGAAGAAGAAGAAGAGAAGAAGAAGAAGAAGCAGCAGCAGCAGAAGAAGAAGGAGAAAGAGCAGCGAGCAGCAGCTGCAACACCTCTAACTGTAAGTATATTCTAAATATTTTATTTTTCAGGTTTTTCTGTTGGGGGGGGCGCTCATCGGGGGGGGGGGGGGGCTCTCATCGAGGAGGGGGAAGCCTGGCCCGCACTGGGCCCCATGATTTCTGATGGCGGCCCTGCTTGTACCTGCCACTGCTGCGGAGGCTTTGAAGGGGACTGGTGGTGATCCAGGATATCTGATGCGTGACCGTGCCACCGCGAATCTGCGGCGTGCACCTTTGACCAGATTTCCCAACTATGGGCAGCACGGTGGTTAGCATTGCAGCCTTACTGCAGTGGGCTCATGGGTTTAATCCAGAGTTAGTCCGATCTGTGTGGAGTTTGTATATTCTCCCTGTGTTTGTATAGGTTTTCTTCCAAGTACTCCGCTTTCCTCCCACACTCCAAAGACATACTTTAAGCACAATTGACTTCCAGCTAAATTGGTGAGTCTGCGTGTAGGGTTGGGAATACAGACTGTAAGCTCCACTGGGGGAGAGAATTATTATATATCTGTAAAGTACTGCCGAATATAAATAACTTAATTATAATAACCTAAAAAGTTGGCTTCATTAAATTTATTTTGGTGTGATGGGATTGGGGGTGGGGTGCTAGTGGGAGAAGAGAATGTTTTTAAGGGGTATTGGATGTGGAGGTATCATCAGCTATTTCTATAGCGCCACTAATTTTGTAGCGCTGTACAGAGAACTCACTCACATCAGTCCCTGCCCCATTGGAGCTTACAGTCTAAATTCCCTAACACACACACAGACACACACATACACACACACACACACACACACACACACATACAGACTAGGGTCAATTTAACAGCAGCCAATTAACCTACCAGTATGTTTTTGGAGTGTGGGAGGAAACCGGAGCACCCGGAGGAAACCCACGTTAACACAGGGAGAGCATACAAAGTCCACACAGATAAGGCCATGGTCGGGAATCGAACTCATGACCCCAGTGCTGTAAGGCAGAAGTGCTATCTGCTAAGACACTGGGATATTGGGGAGTTTTTTAAATGATAATAGATGTGTTGAGATGGGTGACAGGGGTCCCGGTGGATGAATGGCTGGGTGGTCTACAGATTGCTTCCAATGTGCATTCCATGTCACCTGTTGTAATTAAATTTTAATGATGTTTCCTTTCTTCCTCTGTAATATTTACGTGGCGGCAACAATACAGAGCACCTGACACAGGCGCTAGTAAGTGATGAGTGAATCATCATCATTTATATAGCGCCACTAATTCTGCAGCGCTGTACAGAGAAATCACTCACATCAGTCATTGGAAATTACAATCTAAATCCCCTAACATACACACCGGGAGAGACTAAGGGCAATTTAATAGCAGCCAATTAACCTACCAGTGTGTTTTTGGAGTGTGGGAGGAAACCAGAGCACCCGAAGGAAACCCACGCAAACACGGGGACAACATACAAACTCCACACAGATAAGGCCATGGTCAGGAATCGAATTCATGACCCCAGTGCTGTGAGGCAGAAGTGCTAACCACTAAGCCACCGTGCTGCCCACATGAATGAATGAGGGTCTGTCTGACCTGAGGGTTAACAAACAGGCAGTCTGGCGAGACACAGGGCTCTACAGCAAACGGGCACGTTCTAAAAAATAATAGTTTCCAAAAATAGTCATTTAAATTTGTGAGGAGATTTTAAATCTTAAGCACATGATGCCTAAAATGTTAGATGGAGAAACTTTTATAACCTTCTAAAAACAAAAACATCACACATAGGTAAAAAGTTACAAAATAAAAATAAAATACAAAGCATATAGGTAGTTTAAGAGTTGAATTATTTAGATCCTAAAATCACTGCTGAATGTGCTCATTTAAAACTCAATTCATAATTTCATTTATGCAATTTTTCCAATTCACAGTCATGTGACAAAAGAAAGGACACCCACGTTTAAATCTATGTTTTCGCATCTCAGAACATCATTAACAATGGCTTTGTCCTCAAGTCTTAACATTTGATTAATCTAATCTCATGTGAGAATTATACCTATAATGGATGTTACTTTACCATTGTCTAACGGAAAATAATCCAATATGAAATCATGCGTGAAAAAATAAGTACAATAAAGAAGATTATATGAGCCAGGGGCCGCTAATCAAATACACCTCATTACTTGATGGTCCGGAATGACTGACACCTCCACATAAAAGCGGAACCGTTGGCAGTTCGGTTCGTAGCTTTCAGGTTTGTATTAACACCCTGCCAAGGAGAACAGCCATCTGTAATGATCTCAGAGAAGTCATTGTTGCAGCGCATCAGTCTGGAAAGGGTTATAAAGTTAGTTCCAAGCAATTTGAAGTCCATCATTCTGCAGTGAGAATGATTATTTACAAAATGGAAAGCAGAGCAAGAGAAATGGATATTAGGAAACTACTTTTTCCAAACAAAGCGTCAAGCAGTCAAAACCAGCTGATCCTAAACCTAGTAAATAAAGGAGATCTCTGTGCAGCATAGATCAATCCTCTGAATGTGTAGACAGAGTTCAATGGGCCACAGGGGTACCGGGGAAAGCCCTCTTGGTTCCTACTGCCCGTTGGGCCCGCCCCCGCAGAGCAGTGAATGTGGAGAGGCGGGGTCAATGCATCTTTGAGCGCTGTGGACATCGCAATGCTGTCAGGGGAGAGGAGCAACCGGCTCCTCTTATAGGAGCCTTATGAAAGAACCAGGGTGGGGTGGAGCAGTGTTCAGGGGAGGAGTGGGCAAAGGTACCACTAGTGCTATAGGAATATTTAATCCTACAGCGCTGACCTACCTCTGAGATAAAAATAGATGCCACTTTCAGCCAAGAAAGATAATCATTGGTAAAAATACATACTTTATTAAATAATAAAACATTTATATAGTATAAATTATACTCATAACAATTAATGTCAGAAATATAATCAATCACAATACGAACATACTCCTGTATAACAATATATCATAACAATTGACATAGATTGTATTTATAAATACAACTTTATGTACCTACAGCAAACTGTTGTAATGGAAGAAAATACTGCCACAATACTTGTGCACATAATTAGGTGAGATGAAGTATAATATGTGTATATTTTAAAACAACAATATACAATTTGGGGCAGCACTGGGGCCAAGAGTTCAATTCCCGACCATGGCCTTATCTGTGAGGAGTTTGTATGATCTCCCTGTGTTTGCGTGGGTTTCCTCCGGATGCTCTGGTTTCCTCCCACACTCTAAAAACATACTGGTAGGTTAATTGGCTGCTAACAAATTGACCCTAGTCTGTGTGTCCGTGTCTGTGTGTTAGGGAATTTTGACTGTAAGCTCCAATGAGGCAGGGACTGATGTGAGTGAGTTCTCTGTACAGCGCTGTGGAATTAGTGGCGCTATATAAATAAATGGTGATGATGATGAAGAATACCCGTATAGGCAAATACATATTATTTACTATCATCCAAGCCCAATCTGGGGGTAAATGTATCATACCCCGGTTTCCTCAACTCGCGGGAGTTCGGCGAGATGACAGCTAAAATTTTAGTTGTCATCTCGCCGAACTCCCGCGAGTTGAAGAAACCGGAGATTGATACATTTACCCCCTGGTCTTGTTTCTACTGTCCGTTATAACATACCATTGTGTGGTGGCCCAAAACCCTGTTGAACAGCACAGAGGAAGTGCATAAACGCTTTTAAAATGCAGGGCTACAAGGGGTTACTAGAGGCTGAGGAAGACACAGTGGGAATGACAGTTGACAGTTGACAGTTGAACTGAAAGTACGTACCCAGGAGGATGTGCAGGAAGGAGGAGTGTGTGTTATAGCAACAAGAAAGGGGAAGCTGACATGAGAGACTGATCTGCTGCTGGAATTGGTGACATTGCCAGCACACACGGCTGGAGAACGGCTGGGGACACACAGTGGGGCGTCCAACACAGTCTCCACGAACTGCAGAACCTTTTCAAGGTAAAATCCTAGCCTGTAGTGTACTGCACACACCCCAGCGTCGGAGGGAAGAGTGATGAGAGAACAGCGCCATCTTGTGACTGAATTGAGCAACAGTCCGGTGTTTTGTTATAATCTTTAACACTGCCTACAGTTTAACATATACCTTTTAGAGAGAAAGTACAGAGACTTAATCGGGATTATTAACCCTTCTGGAAACTTCTGCAGGATATTTAAAGACTACAAAATTCCTGTGCACAGTTCAACCCAGGACTGAGTGTAAAATATGGTAACGTTACCAGGGATAATATTGGTGCACCAACTGTTTTTACATGAATGGTAATGTTAAGTGATTTACCTAAAAATTGATTTATTGATATTGAAGATGTTATCGCTATTGTGCCTTATACTCACCAGGTCTATATTATATGTTAAATGCTATTGTGCTCTATGCTGATCAAACGATTATTTTGTCATTACCATTAAGCTGAAGGGGTCAGTGGCGTGGTGGCTTACCAAAATTATCCTTACCGCATTCTTAATAAACCCAAGTTGTTTGACCAATCCTTGTCCCTTTCATTGAGGTATTTATCTCCTGACCACCGGATATCCGAACAAAAAAGAACCTGACTCGTGTCTGGAGGACAAGGTAAGGTAAGGGAAGGAAATCCCATCTGTCTCGACCACCACAGTTGTCCATCTGCACATAGTATGTATCTAAATGATGACCAAATGTTGTCTTTGTCCTCACTGATAACATTAGGCTTTGAATCTATAAATACATATGAATTATTATACAGAATTATTTCCATATTGTGATTTATTATAACTGTGGAAATTCATGTTTATGAGTATACATGTTTTATTGTTTATTTATGAAAGTCCTCAGTGGACTGACCATGCCCCTCTGCTGGCTGGCCACGCCTCTCTGGTGTCTGGCCACACCCCCTCTGGAGATTGGCCTTGCCCCTACAGTGGCACACTGCTGGTAAGTGGCAGAGCACACACTATTTGATGGGTCCCTCCCTGGTGGGCCCTTAATGTACCCGTCAAACACTGCGTGACATCCGTGATGACCAGACTAGTTCCTTTGGTTTCAGTAAGGGAGGTTAATAAAAGAAAATACTACTGTAAAAATGACCAGGAAATAACTAAGAGCTATCCAGTTTTGAGGAAATCGACATAAGGAACAAAATGTATTTACTGTACAGATACTGTACTGTGTAGATTGTATATACCTTATAGAATGCCCTAAGCACATAAATAATTCCAAAGCAAGACAACCTCCCAGAATGAATTGCTTCATAACTATATCACATGATGACGGTGCAGTCATTTGTGCTAAAGTTCTTTCTAATGGTTTGTTAGTCTAACACAATATTTCTACATTAGCCAGCGATCATATAGGACCATTAATAAGATCCGTGATGCCAAATCCAAGTGACGTTGAAGTGCAAAACACGCTCGCGGTAGAGCAAAAACATCAGCAATTATTAATCGTGCTCTCGCTCCTCGCTGCACAAGACCAGTAATGGAAGCATTAAGGAGCCTAACATTTACTATGGCACTTCATGGCGGGAAATGAAATGGAACATGACTGATTATCCATCTTAGTACCCTACTTCAACAGGGAGGTCAAAGTAGAACCAAAGCTTTTAGACTTTGCAGTTTGCAATAAAGTCACAAATATTCGCGGGTATTGTGCGTGCAGTGGATGAGGTTTTGCAAAGACATAACGTTTTCTTACAAACTAGCGTTGGTTTTGTTTAGAAGATGCACTCAGTCTGTATGTGTGTTTTGAACGAGCGTTAAAAATAATTTTCAGCCTCGGGATTAATTATTTTATTATTAATTTTTATTTATAGGGCGCCACTAGGTATCCTTAGCGCCGTAGAGGGACAGACAGAAACACAATACAGGGTGAGACAGTACGGTACAGTTAACAAAAAGCACAGTAACTCGGAAGCTCAATGTACAAAGAGGGGTAGAAGGGCAGGAGGACCTCACGGAAGAGACAAGGAGATGGAGAGCAGAGTAAAGGTGGTGGAGAACAGAAGGAGAGGAGGCCCTGCTCGAAGGAGCGTACAATCTAAGGGGGGGGTAGGACGGACAGAGACGCAATGGTAGGAGGAGGGAATGGGGAGAACGGAGGCAGAGACGGGATGGTTCTTCCTGGCTGAGTATGAAATAAATAATAAACGGAGCTGAGCTTTCTGAAATAATTACGAGCCAACAGCAGAGCCGCTTTATATTCATTCAGTAGTTGGCTCATTCAGCGAAACCAATACTGTACTCCAGCACAGTTCCCCTTTTGTACTACCGTCGCATGCCTGTTGAATGGACTTCTACAGAATACTGCTCCACAAATGTGTCATATTCAACGTAATGAAAGGTTTTCACACAATGGAAGGACTCTCAGACCTAGATGTCTGTGGTCCAGAAATGCAAACGAGGGACTTATTAAGAATTATTAATTGACTTTAGGGCCAGTACATCCATCTAGACATGTTCCTCTCTCGAGCCTAGAGCAACGACTGTGTTTTTTTCAGACAGTACAGTTGTTATATTGTTGTACTTTGTCTAACATGATGAATTCATTTCCCTTGAATAACGGTGTTGTAAAGGCAATGAAAGTGTTTGATTATAGCAGGAAGATTTCAGAGACCTTGAAGTACCGGCAGAGAGGTTTCCCCATGTGGTTGAGATCACAGTGATGTAGAAAGGACACAAAGGATTTTCAGAAAGCCATGTTTTATAATTTGCCCGAAAGAGTGGATTAATTTTGGCATGAGCTAAGTATGGTTAAGATAATTCATCCTAGTTCTCCCTCGCAGCAATGCTGAAACTGAGTGTGAGTTCTGTAGGATTCCAAACTGAACTCAGGGGCAAGTTCTGTACTGAGGGAACATTAAGAAGCCTGTTGCAATGTAACACTGAAATGTCTGCAGAAATAATCTGCACCAACTTAATCCTTCCAGTGTTTTTTTTTTAAAAGCAATGTTTGCTAGTTAAATACATTGTTTATTTTTACAATACACATTTAAAATTGTGTTTACAGAAATGTTTAAAAATATAAGTTCACAAACACCCAGAGACAACACAAACACCCAGATGCAACACAAACACACAGATACAATACAAGCCCTCAAATACAACATATACACCCAGATACACCACAAACACCTAAATACAACACAAACACCCAGATACAACACAAACACACAGGTACAACACAAACCCCCAGATACAGTACAATCCTCCAAATACAACATATACACCCAGATACAGCACAAACACCTAAATACAACACAAACACTCAAATACAACACAAACACCCAGAGACAACACAAACACCCAGATACAACACAAACACCCAAATACAACACAAACACACAAACATATAAACACAAAAAAAATGTAGGGAACTGTCCCAAATGGAGTATATCATACAGTGTAAAACCAGCTACATGTCATGGTAGGGTCACAATGTTCTCTGGATATACTTTACTTATATTTGCTGTACTATCATAGTCATTAGGAACACATTGGAATCAGTGCATGTATCGGAAGGTCCCTCACCATGTAGAAGGGCGCAGGGCCATTTCCCCTCAGCAAAACATGTTCATCGGGACCCGTTCTGCTCCAGTTGTATTTCAATGGAAAAATATATTTCTAGTTGAACCTGAGTAATATAATAAGAGTGCATGTAACGGGCACAGTACAAGGTACTCTCTCTCATTATTAATTAGGCGAGGCTGAACCCAGCAGTATTTTAGGATAAAACATTAATGGCATAATTGAATGAAAGGGGCGATCTAAAGGGGTAGGAGGTTGGACATCCAGCTGATATTTACACATTTGCACAGTGCGTCTCTACTGGTTTTCCCACTTCTCCGCACACCAAGGTGCCTTGCTAGACTTGTAGTCTCCCGGGATCAGAAAGTGTTCATCTGGATGTGCGCTGGGTGGGCCAGCCAGACACCAGGGTGGGTTGCAGTGTGCTTTGTTCTCTTTAAATGCGGCTTGCTTGATCCTGACATATGTATTATATAACGCATGACAATAAGGGAAGGCTGGAACTGTCTTTACATCTTTAGTATTCACTCACTAATGTACACATGTAATAATGCCCTTTCCTTATAGGGATAGATTTAGCAAGCCTTTTAAAAAGGAAAAGTAGAGGTGTTGTCCATAGGAACCAATCAGATTCTAGCTATCAAGTTCTAGAATGTACTAGATAAATAATAGCTAGAATCTGATTGGTTGCTATGGGCAACACCTCCACTTTTCCTGTTTAGAAGGTTTGATGAATCTAATTTATAGTCTGCACACTAATGAAATAAATGGTATCTCACTGAAAGGAGCATATCTTGTTTTCTGTGCTGAACTCTCCCATTCGTCCATGTGCCGGGAGCTCCACCCATCATAAGAAGCAAAATGTTGCTCCTCTAGCAATTGCAGCCATACCGCCACAGTAATCCTTGCTCATGTCCATTAGTAGAGACACAAACCTGAGAAAAGCAACAGTATGACGTCCCAAAGCAGGAACGGCTTCCACTTTGTGTTTGGAAGTTACCCACAATGAATGATATTAACCAAGTGTTAAGGGACCTTGGAGTTGGGGGGGCAATGCGGAGGGGAACACGATTAGTGGAGGAGAGAAGCATGGAAAGGGTTAAGGGTGAGTCAGTCCTATATGTGGGAATCAAAGAGGTAATGGGGGTAGGAGCAATGCCAATGAATGTATACTGGGTGCCCTACTGGCATATCCCCAACATATGCTGCTCCCTCCACTTCTTTGTACCTAAGCAACCAGGGTGGGAGTAGGGCATCAGACAAAGGAGGGCATTGTAGCAGTCTGTGATGCCTGTGATGCTGCCAGCTGCCGCACACCCCGGTCACAGCACAGCACCAAACTTATCGTCTATATGCCACAATATCTCAGCACAAGGAAGGCCGTGCATATGACATCCTTAAGTTAATTTAAATACACACTCCATCTTTTACCCATTGTCTGCCTAGGAGGAAAGCGGCATGCTTAATTATAGTTTCCTCGGTGGCCGGTACTCTAAGCGACCACCTTAGTTCACCTAATGACTTCTGACCTCTCTATCACTGTTGACAACTCCATTATCTCATCTGTTACCCAACTTTGTCATCCTCGACTCCTCTCTATCCGCACCCCTTCCTGCCCACTGCGATCGGCCAACGATCATCGCCTCTCTTCCCCTCTGATTACCTCCTCTCACTCACATATTCAAGACTTCTTCCGTGCTGCCCCCTCCATTGGAATGATCTCTCCCGTTCTATCCAAACCTCGCCCAATCTTAACAGTTTCAAACGGGCATTAAAAACCCACCTCTTCTTAAAAGCCTTCCAGTCATCTGCCTAACTACCCACCTGTCGACTACCTCTCCCTCTCTCCCATTCTTCCCCTTCTTGCTCCGTTTGACCCTGTCCTCATTTCACCTTCCCTGTGTCTTCAGTTTGTCCGCCCCTCCCTTTGGATTGTAAGTTCCTTTGAGCAGGGTCCTCTCTCCTCCTGTTTCCACCACTTTTAACTCTGCTCTACAGCTACTCTGCCCTCCTACTCTTCAACCTTCTGCCCACTGACTCCACTTCTGCTTTTCTCTGTACCTTTTCAGTTGCTCTTAACCTGTTAGCTGTGCCCACTGTCATGAGCACAGCAGGCTTCCTGCTAGGCTGACTTTCCCTCACCTTTTCTTATTAGCTGTGCGCTGAGCTACTTGAGTTATTGTGATGCTTGTTTATTGTACCGTTATGTTATATCTTGCACTGTCCTAATGTTTGTCCCTGTACGTTGCTGCGGACACTTTGTGGCGCCTTACAAATAAAAATTCATAATAATAATTATAATAATATTAATAATAATAATACATCTTTTTTTTTTTTATCAAGTTTGTCTACTGTTTTTTATTTATCACGTTTCACAGTTTACTGGTTCACTAGTTCCACTTGTTGACCAGAGTGTCGGACTTGTCTCCCAATCCTTAACATCCTTTGCTTCTTGTCCCCAATCACAGGCCCCGGCACATATTCTGAATTTCTGTGCTCTGTCTTTCTCCGCTCTCCTCTTCCTGATTACATTCCTGGAAATTGAAATATGCATGACAGGATTCTAGAGTGAAGCTGTGCAGCGACAGTTTGCACATTTATTAAGGGAATCGGAGATTGTTCCTCACTGATTTATTGGCAGGAAGAGCTGCCTGAGGACTTGGCACACAGGACACAGAGCCTGTTTCTGGGCACTTACATGACCATGTCTAAGGCAGCCCTGGAAGGGACGACATTTTTTAATGTGAACGCACGCACAGTGCTATAAACCCTTGCGGTTTGGTAGAATTAAACTTTAAAAAGGCCAGCTGTATTCCATCGCTGGGCAGTACAACTTCATGGGCAATAGGAACATAGAATTTGACGGCAGATAAGAACCACTTGGCCCATCTAGTCTGGCCAATTTTTAACCTATGGTAACCTCAAACCCTAGTTGATCTTTTAATCTTAATACTTATGTCTATCCCAAGCATGTTTAAATTGCTCTACTTATTAACCTCAACCACCTCTGATGGGAGCCTATTCCACATATCCACTACCCTTTCTGTGAAGCAATGCTTCCTCAGATTTCCTTCCCCCCAGTCTCAGTACATGTCCTCGTGTTCTAATACTTCTCTTCCTTTGAAGAACGTATCCCTCCTGTACCTTGTTAAAATCCTTGATATATTTAAATATGTGCACATGTTGGTTCCTTCCTGGGGTTAACTGTATAAAGCTGAGAGTTTTCCGGCTACTTTGAAAAGCCAATCAGATTCTAGCTATCATTTATTTAGTACATTCTACAAAATGACAGCTAGAATCTGATTTGTTGCTATAGGCAACATCTCCACTTTTCAAACCCACCGGAAAACGCTCAGCTTGATACATTTACCCCCTGTGGTGTTACAAGGCGTGGCGCTCCAACATCAACTGACCCTGACAGTACAAGTTTTTAAAAATTTGTTCCTGGAATTTTTTTTTAATCTGTTTTTAAACACTCACCAACTGCACAGTGCCACTTGTTCAACATTGCTGAATATTAATATCTATTTTATTCTGTATGAGTCGACTTTTTGCACAGTACCACTTCTCCTGTCCTATAGGCGTGATGTAATCTTCATTGTCTGTTCTTTTTGTGTATGACTGCCATTGTATGGAGGTATATAGAAGTAAATGTCAAACCCAGGCTCGTTTTGTTTGAGTTATAAGCAACCAGGAATTATGTGGTATGACAGTGATCTCTCCCTTGACCTAGATAGATAGAAAGTCTGATTTATAGAGGGAGTTATGGCCAGAATCCCATTCCATATTAGGCTGTTTGAAATTTAGTTGTTCGGTAGTTAATGCCCTTCCCGAATAAAAGGGTGTTGTTCCACATAGAGACGCTCTCGCCTCTAGAGAAAAGCAGTCGCTTACAAGGGCCCATGGAACCTGTCAGTATGTGTTACATTGTTGAGCTCCGTTTTGTGGGTTCGGGGATGATAGTGCCTCACCTTGTTAGAGAGAATAGCAGTGGATATGGTCAGTTGTCCTGGATCTGCTGGCTTGTGACTCAGTTCCTGTGTGGTTGTTCCCCCCTGTCCTAGGAGATGGCAATCCAGCTACCGCAGGACAACTGCCTGACGCTACAACTCTTGTTCTGTATGTATAGGTTTATCTAGAACTTTGGGTTCCATTAGCAAAATTTTCATGAACTGCATCCTCTTCCTCCACCATTGCACCCGCTCTGGACCTACTACTCTCATCACATCTGTCTTGTATACATCGGGAACAGAGGCTGCTTTAAGGATCCTTCATCTCTATGTGGCTACTTAAGACTAGAGATGCTCACTGACCCCCTTGAACTGGTTTTGGATTTGAATCTGGATTAGCTTCGTGTTTTGGTTTTACTCTTTTTTTGTCCCTACATTATTATTATTAACCTTAATTACACTCATTTCAAGTCATTTGCTGTCAATTTTGACCACCTCACTGATCAATATATTATTTTCATATACTTTCGGACAAATACTGCAGTGACCTGGCTGGATTGTAAGCGACAGAGTAATGACTCAAACACACGGCAGTTCCTAGCACATCTAGGACACATTGACACACAGCAGTGGCAGAAAAGAAAAATGGTGCAAGATGGAATAAATAGTTCACTGTGTATGCCCTTTATCACCTTCCCCGTACCTTCATAAAATAACCAACTTATATAAAATAAAGACACAGAGACCCGGGTAAAGTGGTAAACTAAAGTGTTTTATTATTATAGCTAATTTTTGGTGACGGAGAAAGAGCACTGCGGATCTGCTCCAGGCGATACCCATAACCAAGTGTGGACATGGCGTACCGCTTTAAGTCCACCCACTCCTCTCATAACCCCAACTGCTTGGCCGGCCCTAACCTGGCTTTAGAGTAAACTGCACTCACCTCACTACTCACTCCCCCTCCCTCACTGAGCCGGGCGAGGCCCCTCCCCACTGAAGGGACAAGAGTTACCGTTGCATCGAAAGGGGACAGATACCTGCGGCCAATCACGAAAGTGCCGTATATATCAGCCACTGTTCGCAGTGCTTTCCTCCCCACTGCACCTTATTTAAGCCATATAATTAATTTAATCAAAACCACCAGCCTCAATTAATTGAGTAAAACTGGCGTGGGTGGGCGGGATTTTGCCAGCAGAGTAACTCAACCAGGAAATGGAACTTACTATACAAGAACACAAGACCCTCCCCTCCACATCATTGGTCGGGTCTAAACCTTATGTTAACTCTTTCAGGTAAGTGCAAGCTCGAGTGCCACACTGTCACTATTTAATTGCGTTCGTCTATAGGGACTCTCTTGTAATAAATAGTTCACCGTGTATGCCCTTCATCACCTTCACCATACCTTCATAAAATAACCAACTTGCCATATATATCAGCTGCAGATCGCAGTGCCTTGCTCCCAGGCTGCTGCCTTAAGGGCAAAGCAGCCCGCCACCATCCAAACCAACCACCTTCTTTAGCTCCAACCAAATCCTCTCCATAAACATCGCCAAATCCACCCAGGGATCTAGTTACTTTCCGAATTGTACTATTTAGTTTCCGCGCCATTATGAGGATCTTTTTTAATGGTATTGCTGATCTCCAAGATAGCCTTGGGACCATAGCGGACCAGCCGATCAAGGTTGCCGGCCATGTAGCCTTAATATAATGCAAGTCCTCTCTCATCCGAATAATCAGGTCCAGAGATTTCCCCTTACCCAAATCATCATCGCGCTGGGGCCCGCTATCTGCGCATGCGCGCGCTGCCCCGCGGTTCACTCTGAACCGCCGCACCCGACAGACCGCCTCCTACCCCGGGTCCCCAGGAAGGTAGGCAATCCTCTGGCCCACACATTGCTTCCCCGCCGGCGGGAGGCACTGACCATGCCCCCGCCGGAGCCGCCACTACTGCCCGCAACCGCGCCCCCATCCCCAAGATGGCGACCTGAATTGCCTGGGGAGGGAGAGCGGAGATGAGCAGGCCTAACCACAGCCCTTGGACGGGGCATGCTGCGGCTGAATGGGGCACTACAGGGCACAGAAGAACAGGGGACAAAAGGAAGGGGGGAAAAACGGAGACAGATAACAGGGAAAATTAAGAACACAAAACACAAAAATAGATGGAATAAATAGAGTTTAATAAGGAATAAAACAATTAAAAGGGGACAATAAGAAATTAGACAAAAGTTATACAGAGAAAAAGAGAGAGAGAAAAAAAGAAATACAGTTTAAGGAAAATAAACTAATCCTTATCTCTCTCCACGTGCTCTCCTACAGGATTTTGCCAGCGGAGTGACTCAACCAGGAAATGGAACTTACTATACAAGAACACAAGACCCTCCTCTCCACATCCTTGGGCCCTCCCCCCCACCCACCGTTATATTGGATCGCGAGATACGACGACGTAACTATGACATTTTGCCTCGTTTTCGATTCCGAGGGCGCGCGAAAGTACCGAGCCGAGTTGAGCCGGCTCGGTACTCGTATCCCCTAAGTTCGGGTGTGTTCGGTTCTCTAGGAACCGAGCCTGAGCATCTCTACTTAAGACGGAACTCTAACTTCGGAAAGCATTGTCTTCCAGGCAGCTTTTTTTTCCCTTTGTCTTTAAGTACTACAAAACTTCTGCTGTGTAGACACAGTTGTATCCAATTCCCCTACCTCGGCTTATAGGTGGTGCCAGGCACTCTGAACACCAGAAAAGCGCTAGCATCCGTAGTGCTCCGATCGATCCATGGTGACACATTGACGTTAATAGGGAACGCTCATCCAGTCACACAGGACCCATTAAATTCTGAAGATGTTACATGCAACATTCTCTGAGTAGAATTGCTTCTGTGTGATGGGAAAAGCGCTGGTCTGCGAGACAGAGAGACCCTATCTGTTGTCATATATAATAGCAACTAAAACAAACAAATCACCTACAAGATAAACATGACTACAGAAGGGATTCTTCTTTAAAAATAGTGCTCTTTTTGTTTTGTTTAATCTTGCCCAAAAAATCCAATGCACCAAACACAGAGTACTGTAGGCTCCGAACAACAAACTGCTTTCAAAGGTGTGCAAAGGTGACCAAACGCAGAATAATTGTTTTTCTGAACAGACAACCTGGCACAGGAAGGGTGTACAGAGGGTGTCCTATGACTCTGCAGGAAACTGATATGCCGCAGTAGGGGGAAGGGGGGCCGATCCTGACCCACTCTGTGTGCTTCAAAAGCCAGCTGACATGCTGACGCTTTCAGCTGCCCTGTCTGCATGATCTGTCTTGAAAGCTTCGGTCTAAAGTATCTACATCTAAGCCGAACCTTATAAAATATAAATGGAGAAAGCCACAATTCAGGCTGAGAGAAATGGCTTCTGATTCCCTCTGAACACTTCCCTGAAAATTTTTATGTGTAGACACGTGTACCACTTGCCTGGACCGCAAGACACGTCAGAAGACACAGAGGTCCCCGCCTAACGACAGAGAGACCAGGAGAAAAGACTTCATCGTCAATTAAGAAGAGGTCAAACTAATACGAAAGGACTTCATAAATTGGTCAAGACAATACACAGAATCCGTCATTCAGAGAAATGCTGAAATATAAGCACATTTTATGTGGATCAATATTTCCTGAAGATCATAGCTGCCATTCCGAAAGAGATATTGACAATGCAATAAGGCAGAAGGCATGTGGTCATATAGTCTCATTTACACTGCCCTGAGACTATATTTCATAATCTAATATATATTTAACAACTCTAACATCCGTGGCCTGGATTTCTGTTCTATTTTATGAGCAGAGTTGACAGATGTTGTAGATATTTTTCATTGTCAGCAGTTGTGTACAGTAACTATCACAGTTATGAAGGTAACGGCAGTAACATGATGCCAGTATGCTACGCCATCCCTTGGCCAATCTCTCTCCCAGTTATCAATGACAGCCAGCGTGTTCAGTTCTTTGTCCTGTAGAAATTGCACACAGTGTAATATTTACACATACACTGGGTCTCTGCGATATTCAGCAGGGAGAGGGAGCTTTTACATATATTTATATTTATATATATATTTTACATTGTTAAATGCTCTTATTTCCTCAGGTAGATTTATCACGCCTTCTAAAAAAGAAAAGTGGAGTTGTTGCCCATAGCAACCAGATTCCAGCTATTATTTACCTAGTTACCTACATTCTAGAACATGATAGCTAGAATCTGATTGGTTGCTATGGGCAACACCTCCACTTTTACTTTTTAGAAGGTTTGATAAATCAACCCCCAGGAGATTTAAGAGAAATACAGAGGGTTATACAGAGGGTCCTCCCTCACTCTCCCTCTAGCCACCACTCCCTCTTCTCCTTCCGCCCCACTCTGGGAGAAGAAGTCCACTCTCTCATTTCATCCTCTCCTCCGTCTTCCTGTCTCCTGGACCCCATCCCCTCCCACCTCCTTCGCTCCCTTTCCCCTGCCACCTGCTCCCACCTCTTCAACCTCTCCCTCTGCACCGGCATCTTCCCCTCCTCCTTCAAACACGCTCTTGTATCCCCCATTCTTAAGAAACCTCATCTCGACCCCACCTCTCTCTCCAACTATCGCCCCATCTCTCTTCTCCCATTTGCCTCCAAAATACTTGAGAGGCTCATCTGCAGACACCTCTCCACCTACCTCTCTGATCACTCCCTCCTTGATCCTCTCCAATCTGGCTTCCGCCCCCTCCACTCCACTGAAACTGCCCTGGCCATAGTCACCAACGATCTCCTCTCTGCTAAAGCTAGGGGCCACTTCTCCCTTCTCATTCTCTTGGATCTTTCAGCGTCCTTCGACACCATTGACCACCCGCTCTTGCTTCACACCCTTCAATCCTTTGGCCTCTCCGGCTCCGCCCTGTCCTGGTTCACCTCTTACCTTGCTGACCTTACCTTTTCCGTCTCCACCTCTGGATCTATCTCCCCCCCTCCTCCCTTCCAGTAGGGGTCCCCCAAGGCTCTGTTCTCGGACCCCTACTGTTCTCTCTTTGCACCTCTTCCCTGGGTGAACTCATCAGCTCCTTTGGTCTCAAGTACCACCTTTATGCGGATGACACCCAACTCTTCCTTTCCTCTCCCAATCTCTCTCCCTCCCTCCTCTCCAGGGTGTCCGCCCGCCTCTCCGCCATCTCCTCCTGGATGTCCTCTAGATTCCTCAAACTTAATCTCACTAAAACCAAACTTATTGTCTTTCCCCCCGCTCACTCCCCCTCCCCTTCCGACCTTTCTATCACCGTTCTCAACTTCTCTATTTCCCCTGTTTCTTAACTTCGCTGCCTCGGCGTCACCCTGGACTCCTCTCTCTCCTTTGCCCATCATATCCTCTCTCTCGCTAAATCCTGCCGCTTCCAGCTGCGCAACATCGCACGCATTCGGCCCTTCCTCTCCCAAGATGCCACTAAAGCTCTTGTCCACTCTCTAATTATCTCCCGCTTGGACTACTGTAATCTCCTCCTTACTGGCCTCCCCCGCTCTCATCTTGCTCCCCTTCGCTCCATACTCAATGCTGCCGCTCGGCTCATTTTCCTTTCTCGCCGCTCTTATTCTGTCTCCCCCCTCTACCAATCCCTCCACTGGCTCCCCATCCCCTACAGAATCGTGTTCAAGCTCCTCACTCTTACTTTCAAGGCCCTCTCCAACTCCACTGCTCCCTACATCTCCAACCTTATCTCCATTCACGCTCCATCCCGCCCTCTGCGTTCGGCTAACAACCGCCGCCTCTCTTCCCCCTGGTTACCTCCTCCCATGCACGCATCCAAGACTTCTCCCCCGCTGCCCCCCTCCACTGGAACCAGCTCCCCCGCTCCATCAGAACTTCCCCCAACTTGTCCAGCTTCAAACAGGCCTTAAAACCCCACCTTTTCCTTAAAGCCCTCCAGTCCCCCACCTAATTGACCTCCTCCCAGTCTCCCACTACCCCCTCCCACCCTCTCTCCTGTCCCCCTCTTACCTCCCTCCTTTTCATTCTCCTCTCCCCCTCTCCGTCTCAGCCTCCGTTCTCCCCATTCCCTCTTCCTACCATTGCGTCTCTGTCCGTCCTACCCTCCCCTTAGATTGTACGCTCCTTCGAGCAGGGCCTCCTCTCCTTCTGTTCTCCACCACCTTAACTCTGCTTTCCAGCTCCTTGTCTCTTCTGTGAGGTCCTCCTGCCCTTCTACCCCTCTCTCTACCCCGCTGGGGGCTCTCACCTCTCATCTAGCTGTACATTGAGCTTTTGAGTTACTGTGCTTTTTGTTAACTGTACCGTGCTGTCTCACCCTGTATCGTGTGTCTGTCTGTCCCTGTACGGTGCTACGGATACCTAGTGGTGCCCTATAAATAAAAATTAATAATAATAATAATATTGTTTTTGTACGGATCTTCCTGTACTGAGACCATCTGAAGCAGACGTTGCAAACAGCAGGTCTCAAGGGGAAGCGATATTTAAGGACGTTAGTTAATAATGCTAATCTTCTCGCTGCAAAACTCAGAGTTAATGTATTTTACCCTATTGAGGAAAGTAACGTTTGAGAAGATATAAGTCCGTGCTCAGTTAATCCCATAATATGCATAGCACCAGCTACTTGGTAATAAAATATATTGCCCTATATGTATACAAAATAAAAAGAGTTTGTCTTTAACACTGCATATCTGTGTGTATAGAGCAAAGTAAAAGCATGAAGTATGGATTCATATTTTGATCAAAACCTTTAAGCCTGCCTCCCAGCCACTGGTGGATTCAGGGGGGGGGGGCTTGCTGCTTGTGGCTGTACACCATGTGCAGGTCTGTTCGGCAGGTCCTGTCTCTGCCGAACAGACCTGCCGAACGGACCCGCACACAGTGTGCACCCGTAGGCGGCCTTCGCTGTTAAAAAGGGGGCAGAGACCCCTCCCTAAATCGCCCCCCCGCGTAAAATAATATTCTAGATCCGCTTCTGCTCCCAGCTTTAATGCAGCTTCCTGTTTATGAGAGTGACACTATGTTTTTGTTTTACAGTGTACATTACATTAGTACAAATGTTGACTGTGTAAGGGGTGGGGGTGGGGCTGCCATCTTACTTGCTGTCTCACGCAGCAGAATGGTTATACACGTGGGTCACAATTACCAGTGACAGTTACCTCATGGGCAGTGTCAGGAACATGGCTGACCCTATCATTAGGGAAACTGGGGCGTTTGCCTAGGGCGCCAATTGTTAGGGGGTCACCTAAAACACAGAATGACCGAGATAACACATGTCACTCATCCAGTGTTTTTAAAGCCTCTGCAGCAGCCCCATATGGAGTGCCGTGTGCGGACATGAAGGAGAAGCAGTCAGCAGCTTCTTACCCATACTCTCCTACTTTTTCAATTTGGTACCGGGAGGGCTGTGTGGGGGTGGGGCTTGGAGAATCACGTCACTAAGCCCCGCCCCTAAGCGGTCATCACAATATTGACCTATACCAGCAGGAGGCAGTCCCGCGATGATGTGTGTCACTAAGCCCCATCCCCACCATTTAATTTCCCAAACTGTCCAGGATCCGGGAGGTTGCCCAGCTTTCCTGGGAGTCCGGGAGGATTCCCAGAAATTCAGGAGTCTCCTGGACATTCCGGGGGAGAGTAGACAACTATGTTTTTATCTCATGCTCCTCCATGTCAGTGTTAGGTTGGGAGTGTGGCGCTTGGCTATGATGTCACAGCCGTGCGCCACACTTCCAGTCTGAGGAGCAGACGAGGCCACTTCTACCTCCTGATTGCCAGGATAAGAAACATCTCTCTAGGGTAATGCAGAGATGTAGTTGCTGTGCAGAAGCCATATGGGTAATATATAGACATTACTTTTTGAACATATTCACTTTCAGTGAAGGAGATTTGGCTATATATCAGCCACCCCCCCAAAAGGCGCATTAATCACCGAAGCACTTAACTAAATGGAAAAACGCTCCGCTTTGTATAAACTCCAAAATACAAAGTAACTCTTGGCATCTTGTACGGAGCATAGTCGAGATAATTCAAGATGTTGGGAGTCTCAGCTGAATTCCACCTCTGTACACAGAGGGGAGCCACGTGCCACCGTCTATAAGAGGTGCGCTTTGAGTTATCTGCACTGTCGGCTGACACAGGATAGAAGCTCGGGGGTCAGGAGACATCTTAGATAAAACTGCATTTTATCACAATCAGTGTCACAAGCTGTTTGGATCTCTCTTGAGATGTGTTCGGTCGCCCAATCATGCATCGCCTCCATGTGTTTCTGAAAGGACGTTCCCTGTCATTTTTCACTTGAAATCTAATCACAGGCTGACTAGCGAGATGCATCGTCAAGCCCAGCTATTACAGGACTCAGTGTCAGCAGCTTGGCGGTACGCTCATTATTTGTGTTGCCGGCATCTGACTGTTATATCTTACATGTATTTTATAAGTGGTTGGAGAATCTGTGCTGTTATTGAAAGTCTAAAAGAAAATGTTAAAAGCCTTTACACGAAGATATCATTTTCTGCAAAACAGAACACTGTACGCTGGGTGTTATTTGCTTAGTGCAGTAACCAATACAGAGAGGAAAGTTATAGGGTAACAGCAGATACTTGAAAGGGTGGGGTTATCCTGAAAGGGGCAAATACAGAGAACCTCTGTACTAGCCATAGTAACGAATCAGTTATGGCCACCAGTGCGGCATAAACTCATAGAACAGGTACAAGAGGTCTTCACCTTTAGCAGCCGCCTTTCCCGTAGAGACTGGTTGTGCTCACAGGTACTCAGATGCCCCCAGTTCTTATGCTCAGAGTAGTATGTGTTTATGCTTACACGGTAGCGCACAGGTATAGGAGATTGGACACGTAGCAGCGACAGGGCAGGTGTCAGCGGACTGGGCCGGGCACCAGAGGAAATGTCAGGTACAGGCAGAAAGGTCAAAGTCACAGGCACAGGTTCAGGATCCAGGGACAGGCAAGGGTCATACATGGGTAATCAATCTGAGGTTAAACACCAAACACAGAAACAAAGTAGCAGGCAACAGGACACTATAACCAGCAGTGAGGCTCAGACCTCACTGCCTTAAGGAGGGTGGTAGCAGTGTTAAAGAAAGCTCCATTGCTAATTGGAAACGTGAGTGCAACTGTTATGATTATGTGTTGGAGGCGTTTTTGTGACGTTGTCCATTACGAACTGTTGAGCTCATTGTGCAGGCGGAGAAGTGAAAATGAAATGTGTACTTGTTTGTATGAGATGGTCTGACGCCCAACAATTTCTTTTATGCCTTTATACTGTTCCCCCTTCAACGAACTGCCCTTGCGTGCCAACCTCTGCCCTCGTTGCTGTGTATCGCACGAGGCACCCCCAAGCCGGCATTGCATCCACGCCAGACAACTTGTGTTACACACCCAAGTATTCTGGCAGGAGACCCTCTGGTTTGTTATTGCCTGTACCCGCCAGTTAGTCAGGGAGAAATACCGCATATGATCATCCAACCAGAGCACTACAGGGTCTTCACATTAGTAAATATCACTGATAAACATCTGATTAAATCTAGGACATGGTGGCTTAAAGGGGATATATATATATATAAAGTTTGGCAACGACATACATTCTCCATGAAGCAGATTGTTTAACTGAATAAACTTCTGAAATACAATTTACAAAATGAATGTTGGCAAGCCAGCAATGAGTCCTTTCATTTGTCCTGCATACTTATCCATCTCCAGCGCTGGCCGTGTGTCTTGACAAAATGCTGTTTCATTTGTGCCTGACTGATGGTTCCTATTACTTCAGCTGAAAAACAATATGGAAGCCTCCACGCATAAATACATCCAGATGTTAATAAAAATACAGTTCTCTGTGCATGACGACTAAAGCATTTATTTTAATAGGGGCACTTACAAACAAGTGAAAACCCCTGCATAGCCTCAGCGTTAGCAAAGCACTTATCGCTAAACATAGGAAGGGCTAAGCCCAGGTTGTAGGGCTCAAGAACTCGCAGTAGCAGATGGAGTCAGCCGCAAAGAAATTAGACGATAGTCACTTTGGGGCCGATTTACAATGCAGTGATAAAATCCATGATTTATCATTAAAATCTTTCAGAAGCAGCTGAGTATTCCTTGTGTCAAAGTCGAATAATTGGATGAAAGAAAGTATAGTGATTAATATTGTTTTACCGTGCGATTGTGATCAGTACGCCACGTGTTGTGACGCAATCGCACGATAAGTAGAGCACACCTACACTCACATGTTCACTTGTATATAGTTCATTTTATAATAATTCCAACCCACAGTCGTTTATAAATAGAGGTTATTGAGTTTATAGTTAAATATTATAATGTTATATGCACTTTAGTGAGATCCAAGGTTCAAGTTACATGAAACATATCATGTTTGGTGTTATTCTAATCCCCTATTTATCCTTAGTGATCCGGTTCCATCAGTTATAAGATCGCACCATGTGTATGCTAGTTATGGAATACAGGGAATTAATAATCAGAATGGTATTGTGTGTGTAATGTAAATAGACCAGTTTGAACGAAGGGTGTGCACCGGCCACTTTTGGTGTTTTGGGTTTTGGGTTCTGATTAGCTTGAGGTTTTGGGCTCTGATTTGTTTTGCCAAAACATCCCACGAAAGGTTTTGGGACTGATTTCGGGTTTTGGGTTCTGATTTTTTTTTAAAAAAAGCATAAAAAGTGCTAAAATCCATTTTTTTTTTTTTCACTCCTACACTATTATTAACCTCAATAACATTCATTTCCACTAATTTCCAGTCTATTCTGAACACCTCACACCTCACAATATTGTTTTTAGGCCAAAAGGTTGCACCGAGGTAGCTGGATGACTAAGCTAAGCGACACAAGTGGGAGGCACAAACACGTGACCCAACACGTGGCAGGATCAGTGGACTTAAACAGCAGTACCACTGGACTTATACGGCAGGATCAGTGCCTTGCTTGCAGTCTCCTAGGTAACGCAAATAATCTGTACAAATATGCACACAGGGGCATGGCCAGTAAAATATTTAGTAAAATATTAATTAAAAGTGCCCAATATAGCCCTGCCTGGCACCTAGAGAAACAGAGGCACTCTTGTTTGAAAGAGTGGAGTCCCTGCTTTCAAACAATGTCCCCCCTTAGAAGTTGTCAATAACATCCTACATTACAGAAAACATTAAACTTTCCATTGATGGAGGTTATATTGCCAATATCGTGCCCATACTGGCTCAAATAAACTCAGGGGTCCCATTTAATGCAGAAGGTTGTCTAATTTTGAAAATGGTATGCCCTGTTGGACTATCTATATTATTCCTACACATGTTACTCATTTCATCCAAGACAGTACAAACTTGCAAACATTGTATTATCATTCTGTAGAATCAGGATTCTTGTTGTTTTGGAAAAGTGGATAGATGCTAAAGCAAGAACTACAAAGTATGTATTAGTAGAATTTAAAAAACTATATATACACATTTGCTTTTAGTTAATTTTTTTTGCAATTTCAATAAAAAAAAACAAACACTTGTCAGAAGGTATAAGCAAACTAATGGTATTTTCAGTCTTCTGAGAAAAACAAGCAAATGAAACCAGCCCAAAAAGTGCCAAAATAGGCTCAGTAAAGGAGAAAGAAATATCTCAGTGGCACAGAAAGTTTCCCATTTGCGTCAATGAGATTTCGAGCATTTTGAAAATAAAATTAATGGGATATTAAATTGATATTAAATTGAATGGGAGAAGCTCCACTACTAAATATATATATAAAAAATATGGCAATGTGCCACTACCAAAATTCTTCAACCAGCCCCAGCGCTAGTCTACTTGGGCTGGTTTCCACTAACTCAAGAAGCATAGTCCTTGTATAATGCTAAGGGGTTCCTAAAATTCCCACCCATTATATAAATATTATACAAATATATAATAATTAAAAAATTAAAAATGCACATTTGTAAAAATAAAGGTTCATTAAATGAAACACTCCATGATACCTTCATCCACCAAGTTATTATAAATTATCATCGCGGTGCGGTCCAGTTGGATTTCTTGCATCTTTTGATCCAAAAGGAAATGTCCTTACTTTGTAATTCAATTTTCTTTTTTTAATCCTAAGGGAAATCAAAGCCAGAACTTCTTATTTTAATCCGAAGTAATATCCCAGGCATATTCTCTTCTTCTAATCCTCTGGAAAGAGAGATAATAAAAAAAAAATAGATGACGTGAAAAACAGTAAGATGACGTCAACTGATTCTCTCGGAACTCTATGCAGACTGAGAGAAAAATAAATTGGTTAGGATTTCTGTTTCTGACAAGTGAAAGAGGTTTACACACGCTAGGCACCAATCCGAGTCTTGCGAGATCCGACGCGAGACTTGGACGTCAGAGCCTCACTTTAATTTTTTTTGGGCGCCAGAAATACCCGAACAGTGCTCGGATCCCGTCGGATCCGCACTGTTCGGGTGGGCTCGGATTAGCGCAATCCGAGCCCGCTCATCTCTAGTTTGAACTAGCTTTCGGCGGGAAGATTAGTATGCAGCTGTTGGAGAGCTGACCCCCACCCTTGGAGGGTGTCGTTTGAACTGACCTATGAACTACACTATACTGGACTGTCCTGGAGCCTGAACCTATGGAAAAATGCCAAGTTATCTGTATTGTTTTTACTGTAACACCAAATGTACTGTGTATATATATTGCTCTCTGGAATCAGCTTACAGTCTCTTTGACCACAGACTTCAGGATTGAATGACTGGTGTATATGCGGATCCGTCCAGGTCCATCTAAGTCGCAATTACATGAACGTGCCTACATTCGCCCACCTCTTCCCTTCCCTATTTCATAAAGAGTGATTATCCAATAGGCTAACTAGGCAGCAGCCTTGGGTGCTAGGCTTTCGTGGGGACACAATATTTTTGGTGGGTGCATGATATGTGAAAGGTAGAGGAATAAACTGAAATTAATTTTAAAATATAGGAAAATAGTTGTTCTCCAAAGTAAAAAGAAAACATGTCAAAATTGGAGGGTTTTACCACCGACGTATTCCCCTGGTAAAGGCTGTAGACAATGAGTCATCCTTGGGTGGGAGCTTGAGGATAAGTGAGTAGGAGAAACAAGAATGGCGACAGGCTCAGACGTGACAGCCCCCTTTACATCTTCACCCTGAATAGACTTTCTTCATGCCTGCATTCTGCTATACAGTTCTAATTTTAATGGAAACTAAATGAGTGACCCTTTTAAAAAGCCAAGTGGAGCTGAGTTTCGAAAACATAATCATTGGTGGGGGAGCCGGAATTTAAATTAAGGATGAGTTCGTTTTTACCGGCCATGTATTGTCCTGGCATGGAGGGTGAAGGGGCATAGGCAAACTGAGGGGGGATTTCCTAGTGCCTGGAAACCCTCCTCCAAGCCTGGGGCACTGTATAATTGAGGTGGCTGGGCCCTGCCCCTGCTTACCACTGCTCTGCTTGAAAAGGGAGAGCTGCGTGCACTACTAATAGTAATGCACGCAGCATTGCTCAGTATATTATGGGGATAGGAAGCATTGGAGAGCAGCCAACCACTGTCTAAAATTATACCCACACCCCCATGCATGCTGGTCACGCCCACTGGCGGCGTGGCGTGGAAACCCTCCTCTACAAATCCTGCGTTTGCCCCTGAGGGGCGCTACGAGCGTATTAGTCTAGGGTGGCCTGAACCCTTATTCAGGCCCTGGGAGTCATAAGCATATTATGCAACCAAATAGCCTCCTTATGGGTAAATCTTGCCAAGTCTTAGGGAGAGCAGAGTCCGCAGGACACTTTTTTCTATATTGTGGCCTTGAGTGGAAAATATGAAGAAAACAGCATAGCTTGCGGCTAATTATCTTTGACCCAATCCTGCTGATACTGGGAGCAAGAGCAAAATGCCAAGGTTCTTCATGTACAGTATATTCAGCTTTAAATGACCTTTAGTTGCGATATAGGAGTCTTGAAGATAAACGCCTTTGACACAGCCATCAATTGTGTTAATATCTCCTTCTCTACATCTCCTTGCTGGAGGCAGGATGGCAGCTGAGGTCTACACGGATTATAGGTCCCTGGCGCATGAGCCGGCATCGTTAACCTTCTGTCCTTTGTCTTCCACTATAGAATGTTCCCGCAAAGACAAATGAGGCCTATTAATATCTCACAAAAAAAAATACAGCTTACATCAGCCAGAATTTCTTAAACCCCAGACCGATATCAGGGCTCTCCCTCTCTAAGGGAATTCACTTTTCTCCATAACTTCTAAAACTCTCAGCACTCCATGTTAGAGGCATGCAACATGCATATGAAAAGTGTAAACACGTAAAAAGGCTCACATCACTTTTTCGCTCAGGATCTACCGACTGGGAGCCGCCATGATTGTTTCTCTTGGTAGATTATTATTATTAACAATAGGACAGTACAAGGTAAAACAGCACGGTACAATTGACAATAAACACTATAACTCAGGAAGCTCAAAGCACAGCTAGACAGAAACCGTGAGGGATATTCAGCACAAGTTGCAAACCTGTGCCCAAGAGGGTGGGCGCGGCTGACAGGTTAAGAGAAACTGAAAGCTGGCGAGAGAGGAGTCAGAGGCAGAATGCCCAAGAAGGAGGTGCGCTGAGTAGCTGGAGACACAATGGTGATATGGAGTATGGGGAGTCATACAGAACAAGATAGGAAGGCATAGGCAAACTGAGGGGTGGGGGGGGGGGAATCCTAGTACCTGGAAAACCCCCTCCTAGCCTGGGGCACTGTATAATTGAGATGGCTGGACCCTGCTTCTGCTTCACACAGCTCTGCTTGAAAAGGGAGAGCTCAACCTAACAGTAGTCCACGCAGCCTTGCCCATGTATATTATGGTGATAAGAAGAGTTGAGAGCAGCCAAGCACTGTCCAAAATTGTAGCTACGCCCCTATGCATGCTGGTCACGCCCACTGACGGAGTGGAAACCCCCAAATCCTGCGTTAGCCCCTGGAAGGGGGAAGAAGGGATGAGAGGGAGAGGTAGCCAACAAGGTGGTTAGTTAAGTGGATGACTGAAGGGCTTTTCAGACTAGGTGGGTTTTTAATGCCCGTTTAAAACTGCACAGATTTGGGGGATGTCCTGATGGAGCGAGGGAGATTGTTCCAATGGAGGGGGGCAGCGCGGGAGAAGTCTTGGATGCGTGCGTGAGAAGAGGTAATGAGAGGGGAAGAGAGGCGACGATCATTTGCCGATGGCAGTGGGCAGGATGGCGTGTGGATAGAGATGAGGTTGGAGATGTAGGGAGCAGTGGAGTTGACGAGGGCCTTGTATGTGAGGGTGAGGAGCTGGGAAAGGGTTCTGTAGGGGACGGGGGGCCAGTGTAGGGCTTGGTAGAAGGGGGAGACAGAAGTGGAGCGGCGAGTCAGGGTTTACCCACTGGGAGCCGCCATGATGGTTTCTCTTGGTAGATACTGTACCGATAGCTTTCTACAGATCTGTTTAAAGTATATCTGACACCTACACATAATGTAGTCTACCCACCACCTATACATGGCGGAGGCAGCCATTTTGTGACTGAGCCAATATTCATAAGGGCACATCCTGTAGTGGATTGAGGTTCACTCTGTGATGGGTACCCTTAAAAGAAAACATAAACAAAATTGGTTAGATTTTAAAAAAGTCACAGTTCAAATTTGTAAAAAAAAAAAAAAGTATATTATTGCATAAATTACTGCTAACAGTAAGTGACCTAGGATGATCTTTCACAGAAATATGGCAGCAATCACTGAGCAACTTCTGCCTTTTAAGGAACGATAAGATGATACAGTTTGTATATTCTACAAACATATTAAACAGTGGAAAAATGATGAATCCGGAACCTGCCTGGCATCCCTGCCTGACTCTGACGAACGCTTATTAATAGTTCAAAATTAAAATGTACTCTTTTGCCTTGGAACCAAAAAGCAAAATGTAAATCCTCTAAACGGGACATAGGCAAAGGATTAATAATGTTTTGTAAAATGAAGTGTTGCTGATGAAACGTTGCCATGGTAACTTCATGCCAGGACTAAACAAGTCACCCATATTAAATACCACTGGATTTTCTATTCAGTACCTGTTCTAATTCAATTTGCCAGCGAGGAGCAGGGAACTATTGAAACATAGAGATTTGATGCTGTTTAAGGTATTATATAATATAGTGATATGGCAGCATTAGTTAGAATTATAAGAGAGGTGAGGGAAGGTCTGGATTAAGACCAGCCATGTGAATTAACTCACTCAGAAAGCCAGACATGAATGGAGCTCTCCACAAAGCTGCAAATTCATGTGCTGTGATACTGATACTTCAATAGCCTGTAATGTTTTGTCCTTTTTAAATTATTATTTCATTGTTGATGATCTGGAATGAATCTTACCTGAGTCCTAGATCCCTATTTTTAATTTATGTTTTTGTCAATATGTTTGTTTGTAAAATAAATGTTCTTTATTTAACTGTGCCTAGATCAGGACAATGCTTACACAGAGGTTAGCGCTGAATTTTGACAGGGGGAATTCAGACTGCATATATATACATTCTCTCCAAATATCGCCTGCAGTAGATGTTGCAGAGGTGATTTATGAAGAGCAAAAATCTGCTTTGGTAGTGACGTCCACTTCAAAGCGAATATGTTTACAGAGCAAGATAGCGTTTGAGGAGGAACAAATTTTTTGACCGACAATGGAATCAGTTGGATGGAGCGTTCTGGCAAAGTACGGAGTAGGCGTCGAGTTTTTTGGAGCAGCCCAACGGCAAGATTTCACTTTGCCGAGTGAGATTATTGAAATGCTATTAAAGGGTGGAAATCTTGGTTGTCGGAGAGGAATACAGCAATTTCCACTTCACAAAAGGACCAAAAGGATTTGATTTGTACACCAGCTATGAGTTGGTGGAGATTGGGTCTTGTCCTATACTTTTAATTGTACTCACCTTGTACCGTCCAGTTGCACAATATAAAACAAAGTTAAACACACAAAAGATCCAAGGAGAAATACACGCCCAGATAATCCCATATTAGACATGGTATCAGCTGACTGACAATATAAATGCCCTATATGTATACAAAACAAAAAGAACGATTGTAATAAACACACAATGTCCCTCCACTCTCATTCTAATGAAGCAAAACTGAGCAGTGTTTTAGCAGAAGAACTGAAAATGTTGTAGTTGGTTGGAATCTTGAAGTTGTATAACGCTTTAAAAATTCTTTCCTGCCACAGTCCAAATGGAAATATCAATTAAGTAATGCCACTTCATGTAATATAGCAACCACGCTAATGAACTAAGTACTATCAGTTGGAGAGGTCGATCCAGAATCAGCCAATCAGAATGTGCTAGCTAGTGGCGCTAATCATCATCTTCAGTGCGTGTATGTGCACCTGCCCACCAGCACCCATGAGAGGTACGTCTCCTGATAGGTGTACATTCACCTATGTCCAGCTCTACCTTATTCTGTCTGCTCTTTCCTGCACCATTTTCTGGTTTTGCCTATCCAGTTGTAAGGCGTATGCATTCAATTTTTGGATACAGAAATGCACATTTTACGCCAATAAAATGGACAAACGTGCAACTCTGCATCAGGCCCAGTGTATGCGTCTTAAACTAACTCCAGTGTGCAAATTCTTCTCTCTTACAGGTTACACTGCTCAGCAAAAATCTGTGTTGACCATTTGCAGGTCTGGTGCTACCATTAGTCATGGTAAGAAGCAACTTGGGTGGCTGGATGCGCCACTTCTGAAGAGAAGGGGGGAACTTCCGAGAGTGTGGGGCACTGCTTAGGGCACCATTAGGGTTTGTACTGGCCCTTACCAATTGTGGAGTTTGGGGCCAAGAAGTAGAACATTGACTTCCTGTCTACTATAAATGTAACCCCTGGGGATGATGCAGTTGACTTGAGCACCCAGGGGCTACTAATCACATTTGCATCAGGAAGAAAAGAGATGGACATTGTCATTTACCAGCCAAGGGAGAGAATTACATCTCCCACAAGGCTACTGTGAAAAGGGGGTGGAGCCTAACTAGACTGAAATATCCCAGAGCAGAGGAGGAGAGAAATGGGAGAGCAGCCTTAGAAAAACTGAGTTGTGTGATAAGTCCAGAGAAGACTGGATTTATGGTCTGGGCAGAGAGAACAGACAGTCTGCAGAAGGATGTACCTCTGAGGAAGGATATTGTGCAAGTTAATCATTTTGGAGGCAATCAAGTTCACATCCTGGAACCCACACTGGTGCAGATAAGTAACTGTGGTTAATTTACCTATCTGTTATTATTCAAGTGGGGTTTGGACTATATCTGGCCACAAGGGCTGAAGAGTCAGAGATAGATGGGTGGGCAGGTAAATGTGCACCAAGTGTTTGTCTAATCAACTAGTGCCAGTTGTGTGGGTGGTACATAACACCAGAGGGATCACCTTGTGGTATAAGTTCAAACAGTCCCATCCCAAATACTCTACTCACCCCTTGGTGAGGGCCTAACCAGAAGTAGGAGAGTAGAAGAGCTATACTCACCCGGGCACTCCAACGTCCGGTCCCTGCTCTCCTGCTCCTCTCCATCACCTGTGGAAGACAGAATACAACACTGCCTCCCTCTGCTCTACAGGTGAGGCTAGAATGTAGCCACATTGGCTGTGGAGGGGAGAAGATGACTGGGAGGGGGGTTAATGAATTGGCTAGGTGGGAGATTAATGAAATGGCAATGGGGAGGTAATGAATTGGCTAGAGGGGGAATAATGAATTGGCGAGGGGGGTTAATGAAATGGCAATGGGGAGGTAATTAATTGGCTAGGGGGCTAATGAATTTGGCTGGGGGGCAATTAAAGAAACGCAATGGAGAGGTAATGAATTGGTTGGAGAGGGGGTAATGAATTGGCTAGGGGGGGTCAATGAAATGACAATAGGTAGGTAATGTATTGGCTAGGGGGGTTAATGAAATAGCAAAGTGGAGGTACTGAATTGGCTAGGGAGGGGGGGGGGGGCTAATGAATTTGGCCTGAGGGCGATTAATGGAATGGCAATGGGGGGTGGGTGAGCAAATGAGTGACTGGGTGGGTGATGAAATTGATAGGCGGGTCAATAACGGTCTGGTGAGGGTTGATAAAAATGACAGGGTGGATGAAATGTCTGGTGGGGGAAGGTAATAAAATAGCTTGTGGGGGGCATGATCTCTGTATTGTGTGACTGTGTTGTGGATGCTCTCTGTGGTCTCAGCGGTCACTAGAATGCTAACTGCTAGACAGACAGGGCTGGTAGATGTTAGTATATGATTATAAATTATTTTCATATATTATATTGTCTATATATGCCTGGACTAAGGGGTTGTTTTATTTGGTCATATTGGAGTGTTGTGTTTGTGTTCAGACTTTGAATCGTTCATGGTTTGTTAACATTTTGCATTTTAATACAATTTGTGCCCATATACAGGACTCCAAGTCTCCAGAAGTCAGCCAACTGACGACAACGCTCCAAGAACAGGCAAGAGAGAATATCAGGTAAGAGATACTATTAGGCAGTCCACGCACCACTATATATATATATATATATATATATATATATATATATAAATATATATTTTATGGACATTATAGACATGAGAAATGGCGCATTCTGCACCATTTTGACTGTTAAGCCATGCGCTAACTACGCTAAAAGCCAATTTTTTTCTGTTTCCTAAATGACCCTCAATAACTATTAAAGGCTGTTAAACAAAGGTTCTGAAAACCACCATTCAATGATATTTTAAGCTAGATACCCATAATGCAGCACTACTTAGAAGCTTCTAGAAAACAAAATGTAATATGTTTTACTCACTAAATTAATAAACATTATAGACATGAGAAATGTTCTCATTTGTTTAAGGAATGGCTGAAAATGCAGATTTGTTACCGTGTAAAAAGACTTGTTCACAGGAAAAACGGACGACTTGGTTCCTGCGGCCATTTTGTTGATTTATGGAGCTGAGGCGCCTCCTGTCAGAGAGGGGTGTAAATGGGAGACTGATGTTCATTTATAAACAAGTAGTTTAATGAGAGATCATCAAGTGGAATCTCTGATAAAGGGTTCCTAATGGGCACGGAGCTCACTTAAGAGATAATACACATTTTAGGTAACGGATTCTCTTGATAACTGAGACATGTCTGCCCCAGTGCTGGTTTTTGGTACCTCACATCCAAAGGGCTCCTTGAGCAGAATTTATTTTGCTTCCAAAATATTATAGATGTAAAGTTTTATTTTTATTTGATTTTGTAATTGAAGATAGGTTTTAATTTTAACTGCCGCCACTACGGGTGCATGGCGGGTGCAGTGATGATTGGGCCTGGCTCCTCTAAGCACACAGGGGGGCTCAAAGGGGCTTCATAGCACATGCTCTGGCCCCTGCATGCACAGAATAGCAGATAGTGGACCAACATCACCAGGCCTGCCACCACAGTTTGCTATGGGGCCTCGGCTATGTCACATTCTGCACTTAGCCAGAACTGCACTTTTGTATCCACTGGAACCCATACTTGCCGACTCTCCTGGACTTTCCGGGAGGCTCCTGAATTTTAGCGACCCCTCCCAGACTCCCAGAAGAGCAGGCAAACCTCCCGGATCCTAAAAAATCCTGGTTGGAATATAGGGGGTGGGGCTTAATCGTGCCATTAAGCCCTGCCCCCCACTATTCAATGCTGTGAATTTCAGCATTTTATAGTGGGGGAGGAGCTATGGTGACGCAAAATACGTCACCACGCCTACTCCCACCCCTGTCACCTGACGTGTCCTCTAGAATCTCCCAGAGGACAGAGTCACAAAGTTGGCAAGTATGCTGGAACCAGGATGACACCAAGTAGGAAGTGCTATGTCCTACACTAACATTTCACACCTGGTATGTATCATCAGGCATCAGCATAAGCTTAAGTATTACTAACTTGTAAGTTTATTGAGCATGTTTTCCACCAAAGCACATAGGTTTATGGAGTATCTGGTGGAGTGATATTATGGAAAGGAAGCACATCTACAAAGACATTTCTTGCTCTGTGAAGTGCTACACGGCCATTTCCACTCTTGATGTTTGCACCACTCTGAGCTGACAGAGGTCATGTTTTGTCGTATACCTTTCATGGGATTTTTATTTCTTGCCCGTGGGTGTAGCGCGAGCGCACCCTTAAGTAGGGGGGGGGGGGGGGCTATGTGCAGAGCCGGATTGGACACAAACAGAACAGTGGTCACATGATACAGAGTGCGGGCGGGCTGCTGCAAATCTTCCTGTGCTGTGCAGTGGAGAAAAGGGTAAGAAGATGTGTTGAGGAGGGGGCATGTGTGACTAAAGTAGAGATGTTCACTGACCCCCGTGTTTTGGTTTTGGTTTTGGATCTGGATTAACTTCGTGTTGGTTTTGGTTTTGGCAAAACTGCCCTCATGTGTTTGGGTTTTGGATTCCTATTTTTTTTCTAAAATCACTATTTTTTTTCTAAAATCACATAATTTGGCTCTTATTTTGTTCCTACATTATTATTAACCTCAATAACATTAATTTCCAGTCAATTTTGTCAAGTGACAAGAACACTGCTACCCCTCCTGTTTCTGTGTGAGCAATGTCACTGGAGAATGGAGAGTGACAAGAACACTGCTACCCCTCCTGTTTCTGTGTGAGCAATGTCACTGGAGACTGGAGAGTGACAAGAACACTGCTACCACTGTTTCTGTGTGAGCAATGGCACTGGATCTCCTGGGGAGGGAGGTACTTATAGAATCCAAAACCCGTGAGATCCGACAATACAACAATGACTTTTTGCCTCGATTCAGATCCGTGGACGCGCGAAAGTACCGAGCCGGCTCACGAGCCTACTCGGGTCCCCTAAGTTCGGGTGGGCGCGGTGATCTGAAAACCGAGCCCGAGCATCTCTTGACCAAATGTGCTGGGCAGAGAGGGGACATGTGTAACTAAAGGGGGGCATGTGTGACTATAGGCGCTCGGCAGAGAGGGGGCCATGTATGACTATAGCTGCTGGGCAGAGAAGGGGCATGTGTGATTAAAGGTGCTGGGTAGAGAGAGCTCATTTGTGACCTGGATGAGCTTTAGTAAATATGACTGCGTGGTGCATTCATTGGGGCTGTGACTTGGGGGTGGGGTGTCCCTGCTCTACTGCCATTACTAGGTGAAAGTGCAGCTTTAAGAGTATTGCCATCTTGATGTGAGATAATACCATAATAATCTGGGTCTCATAGACTTCTGTAGTCATGATAAACGCTGTGCTTGGTAGATAAAGGAACTCATTGACCGTACAGAATACAGCGATAATGTTAACCCCCTAAGGGTTCCATCTATGTCTTTATTGTCTTCCTGGGTAATGTATGGTAGGAACGCGATCAATGCATCTCTAATGCTCAGCAGAGAGGTATTTTTCCTTCACAAATTCTTTAAATCTAAATTGGATAGACTCATTTGCTGTAATGTCAGAGCCACTGAAAATAGTCATCTGCCCGGGGGACGCCTGAACTATTCTGTTCTGGAACAATCACAATCTCTCTGGTCTTTCATGTCTGACCAATCAGTCAGATTCAATTAAGTTGTGCTCTCATTCTGGGTGCAGGACACGCCACAATCAGACTGAGCTGAGCAATCATAGTCCTACCTCAAGGGCAGGTTCCACGTGTCCCTCCCCCCCCCCCCCCCTCTCCTAAGTGTAACACAGAAACATTTAGACATGTTACACAAGAATCACCTCATTCCTGTCAGTCATGGTCTATAAACTGAGGGAATATAGAGCAGTTATTGTGATTAATAAAAGAAAGAAACAGTGGCCGGGGGGTGAGTATTGAATATGAAAGAGGGTAAAATGTGACTTCACACAAGCTGAAAGCACACTCTATCTATTGGCTGGTTTCCTTGTCTGTGTGGGCTTATTCTCAGTGACAATCATACACAGTGATGGAACTATATCTGTTGCTAAGAGTGCAACATCTATGGAATCCGGAGGTGAGGGGCGACCACTGCCGCGAGCTCTCCCTGCAATGGTGCAAGTCCTTCACTGTCTGCACCATCTATCATCTGAGAGGAAGCACAATGACGCTGAAAAAGTGTGCATGCTTTTGTGGAGGGTCTCTCTGCAGGCAATATTACAATACTTAGTAAGTGTTACCCCAGCTAGCTGGTGGGTACGGGCAACCCATACCAGAGGACCCCACCCCGAATACATGGGTGTTTAACACAGTCATCAGTGGACAGACTCTAGTCAGGGCTGGATTAACCCGAGGTCTAACTGGGCTAAAGCCCAGGAGAATCGGGCATCCAGGGAGCCCTTGAAAGTGCTCAGCGGCATTAATGATCGGGCGCGGGCGCCCCTGGCCTGGTCAATGTTGCTGAGCCTGTCACTGTAGTCCTTCCGCGGCGCTCAGTGATCTCCTATGAGTCTCACTCTCACAAGATCTCCTCGATAAGGAGATTACTGAGCGCCACGGAAAGACTACAGTGACAGGAGAACAGAAAAAGATTAGCGCTTGGGAGGCGGTGGGGGCCTCAACGGGGGGCAGCTCACACGTGGGGGCTCAGGGGGGAATAAAGGCCCAATTAGCCCAGGGGCCTCCATTCCTTTAATCAGGCCCTGACTCCAGTGCAGTGGCGTTGTGCAGTGCAATTAAATATTAGGCGTCAGGCCATCTCGGTTCAAAACTGGAAAATACTTTATTGAACTCTTCTTCTACTCCAGCACAAAAGAGCATAATGGTTGCAGGTAAAGATTATATGACCACTTTAACTCCTCCAGCACAAACTTTGCAGCAGCAAAACAGTTCACACATCTGATATTGTAGGAACAGTCATTACACAGCATCAGCAGAGCCAATCATATATACAGACAGGCGGTAGGTATGGTCCAGAGGTTCTCGCACTACGCTCGTGCACACCATCCCCTACGTCGGGGACCCCCCTTCTCTACTTGTTACCACACTGCCTTCAAGTAGTGACCCCCTCTCAAGGGCTCTTTCCAAGGGGGCTCCTACTGGTGCTGTACAGAGTAATTCCCCATTATCCAGGGACCTCGCCTCATCTCTCTGCTGAAGCTGCATTTAACTATTTGGGGAAACACTTTCAGAACATTTTATAGTTGTCACACATCCAGTGGTCGGGGATCTATGCATCACTTTCTTTTAGACATGTACTGTCTGTCTGACTCATACTACTCCCCTGGTTGCAGGGTCCAACCGTACTGTTACACATGGTACTTTCCCTCCTGCTTAGGACACTTGAATAAGTCTAACAGGGCACCTGACCATGAATTTTTATAGACTCTGGCTCCCACCTGACCATGTCCGTCTCCCAACGTGCGGCGTTCGTAGTCACGCCCCCAACCAATGACGCTGCACTTCTGTCATAGGAGGGTGGAGCCTAACAGCCTCCGACGCTACACTTTAAAGAGCAGAGCAAGAGCTGCGGGGGAACCGATTGCATCTCTGCCCCCCTTCTCTCCCACTACCTCATGCATTAATGTCGTCCTAGTAAATTGATAGGCTGCAGTCTTATGGATTTTGGATTATTGGATTTGACCAATCAACCCCTGCTCTTCAACTCTGCTCCACCTCCGATCTACACCGTTACTGTCCTCTTATAACCTTCTCTTCCGTTCCTAAGACTTCTCCCGCGCTGCTCCTCACCTCTGGAACTCATTACCTCGCACCACCAGACTCCTCCCCTATCTAAAATTTGTCAAACAGTCCCTCAAAACCCACCTCTTCCTGCTTCCCTACCATACCACCTCTTAGACCCTCATTTCCACTCTGCCCACTTCCTCCACCCACAACTTTCACTGGTGTCCCACCTGCTCCCACGGGCTCTCACTATTGCTCCTTCTGCTATGTAGGTCTTCATGGGCAAGGTCCTCTCTACCCTATATCTTATGTCTGTCTATTTACCTCCTATGCCTCTGTAATGTCCTATGCTGAATTCTTTGTGTGACTACTATGCTGATTGTTTATCACTCACACGAATTTCATACTTATTGTTGTGCTACCTGCAACTGATCGAACATGAAAAATACTCGGGTTTTGTACCACATAATTGTTATTATGCTTAACTATATATGTTATTATACCTATGTGTATTCATGTATATATTATGTTATATTCATATATCTGTATGCACCATATTAATAAACCATGGTGATGATGATGATGATGATGACCACACAATGGCGGCGTCCACTATGTGTAGACGACAAGTAAACTTTAATGGAGGGCAAAGTTGTCCCTACAACATACAGTGACCAGATTTCTAGAGTTACCGGCTGTAAAACATTTTCAAACCCTGCAAAGTGTATAACAGGATACCCTCACTGTGATGCTAATTGCAAATGAGGCCTTAAACTGAATGTAGATAAACGCATTTGTTTGTCACGAAGCAGGCACTTACCTTACAGGGCTAAGTCAGGTGACATGCTGCAGCCTATGGATGCAGAGGGGTGGAGTTAGGCTGTGTTTATATATATATTAGTGCTTCAATAGGCGTTCTCCCTCTTGACTTCAGGAATTCCCTCCCACCCTCCCGATTCTGGAATTTTATTTAATTAGATGTATTTACAATGTTGAAAAGAGGCACAGTAGGCGGGAGAGCTTTTGCAATCGCGGCTAATTCACATTGTGCTATCGCTGATTGGTCGCGCGTCACTACTCCTTTCAAAGCACCCTGGCTCTTGGTACCTCTGTGCGAGGACCCCTCAACCTCATACTTACCAACCTTTTAAAAGTTCTTTCCGGGAGATCCCAGGCAGCGGGGCATAGTTGGAGGGCGGGAGGGGCGGGGCTCGGCGAATCACATAATTTTGGCCCCGGCCCCCGCAACAAAATTTAATTTTTGTTGCAGGGGGCAGGGCCAAATTGACGCGATTCACCACAAACCGCGTCATTTTGACAGCGAGAGGCCGTTTGCGGGATATTTGCCTGCTCTCCCAGGAGTCCGGGAGATCTACCCGAATTTTGGGAGTCTCCCGGACATTCCAGGAGAGTTGGCAAGTATGCTCGACCTGCACTGTGCGCGTACTTCCTTGTGAGCCCAGAGGGGAGTAGTCACGATGACGCCAGATTTAGCACCACATGACCATAAAGGACTAGGTCCTGGGACCAGTGGTTAGTGCCTGTGGGCCATACACTGTTCGGTTTTGCTATTAGTCGTTAGCTGATTGGATCGCTCTCGCCGCCACCCTTTATAATTTGTAATTAATAAACTGTGACCTTTTGTTTGCCAAAATAAAGTTGTCAGTGTTTTTATTTGTAGATAAGAATTTAGAGTGTTAAGTTAACCGTATGGTATGTTCCAATTAAGAGGGAATCAGCAGTTTATGGTGTTTTCTGTTTCTAATTAAATGGCGGCTCTTTGAATCCTGAATGTGTTTTTTTTTCCTGGATGTCACAAATATTTACACACAAACATGCTGCAGTAAGATTATCCAGTAGTCAAATTTAGCATTTTCAAATTATTATCCCTATATTGATAATAAGATGATTTACAAATCATGGTCGTTATTTAAAAACTGGATTAGGGCTGAAAAACAACAATCAAAGGGGATGTCAAAAAAATTCATATCCTGCAATTGATAATAAGTTGATCCACACTCTTTTTTTCCTGCTCACTTAGGATTTGCGCACATGAGCGTAAGCAGCTAGTTTGAAATTTTATACACTACTTTTTAGAGGTTATTCTTGCCACAGTTTTCTTTTTCTTATGTACATTGCGCCAGCACTGAATGTGAAAGGTCAGGTTATATATTCATGGTTTTCCTATGATAGTCGTATCATCTCATTTTAAAGTAAACAAACTGAACTTGATTATTTTTTTCCTTGCAAATAAAATCTTCCCAACAGCCCATGTTTCTTTGAGCAGAACCTTGATTTATGTGTATGTGGTGGGGGATATTCTTTTGTATTTGTGCACCTGCTGTTTGGTGTCAGTAGCTGCTGGGGAGTGCTGGTACTCTATAGCCATTAGGAGGTTCCTGGGATACCTCTTGGTAAGTTAGCTCTCAATATAAAAACACTTGTGTGTCTGACCCAATGTAAGGACTCTGATTGTTTCGGATACTCTCACTCTATAAGCAGAAGTGCCTTGACGAGGTGGGTGGCTTATCATACATTTGCAAATGTATGTAACTGAGATTTCTGCATTTTGCAGGTAGAATAGCAACTGTTCTACTGGCTCACAGCAGTGTGCTGGGGGATTTTTCTCTGTATTTGTACCTTTTTGGATAATCCCACCCTTTCAAGCCCCTACGGTGAACCTATAAATTGATAGAGCAACTTTCCTCTCTGTATTGCTGTATGCATATCAGTAGGGAAATACAAGTAATCATTTTCTCCTTAATAATCTTTAATTTATTCCCTCTTGTCTGAAGTCTTGCTGACTTCCTCACAGAAAGAAAGTACAATCATTTTAAATTGTCTGTTTTTTCAAAGATGCATGGTAAAATTAGTTATCTAGAACAGTGAGAGGCTTGGAGATGCATAAATTGTAAGGTTATGTCACACCAATGTCCTTTGATATTGTGATGTTAATTGTGCATTGTTCTATAAAAGAAACCGTGTCTTATTTCATACTAAAATGGGCAGTCTCCATGACAACGGATATGCCACTTAGAAATAAAGTTATTAAGGATATCACACTATTTCCTACCATTGTTAGCAAACTAATACCAGGTATGTGTGGAATGCCTTCCAAGTCTTAGAAATCTATTGTCTATGGAGAGGTAACCATCGATGAGTTTCACCGGGCTTCACTCACTAAATAGCTTGCTCAGACTGTTAATGGAAGCCCGGGCTGGCTGGGATTTGTAGTTCCACAATCTAAAATGGTGTTTTTGACTTAAAGATACCTTACACTCACTTTATTATCCTACACCCATCGCCCCAGGGGTGTAGGTAGAACCCTAGTGCTTTCAGCACGGGGCTTGTTCTTCCTAGAGGGGGGGGGGGGAGTACAATTTTTTGGCGGACCCCACTTCCCAATCCAGCCCTGTGCTGAACAGCCTGGGGTTGGTTTGTCATTATGGCAGGGGGACCTCTGCCGTGTGGCCCCCTGCTATAGTGCCTCCCACCCCAGCTGGTTAGCCTAGTGCTGGCTTCAGTAAAATCAGGGGGACCCAACGCATTTTTCCCCCCGACTTCACCACAAACAGCACTAGTCTGGCAGCTCTAGGGTTAATAGCATTTGGAGGGGGGAACCCCAAACATTTTTTTTCAATGTTTTTTTTTACACATATTAAGGAGCAAGCGGGTAAAGCCACACGATGTGCCGGCTCAGCAGGTGTTGACAGGCACGTATGTACCTCCAGCGGCCTGCTCCCAAATTCAACAGGCCATGGATCTTGTGATCTGTGGCTTGATGAATTCGGCCGCACGGAAAGCAAAAATACAGGGGTCATATTCTGAGCGTGGATTACACTCAGAATATGTGCGCTAATGACTCAATCCCAGTGTCTCCAGTTTAGGGAGGGGGGGGGAGTAGATGCTCCAGGGCATGTATTAGTTTGGTAGCATAGTATTATTTATTTCTCTGTCTGCAACGTCCTAAAAGCTGAATAGAAGTGCCCTGGAGTGAGTATCTGGGTATCTGTGTTTAGGAAGGGCTCATTCAGGCCAGTGTTAGTTTTTGACTACCAGGCAAGGTTTGAGCCCCTAACTCCTGCTTAATTAAGAAGGTTGATCAAACCTGGGAAATCAGGTCATGCAGTCAACTGTTTAAAAAGAGACTTTAAAGTGAATGAGTGTCCGATAGATATTGTGTTTATTTTATGGATTGTCTTTCGGCATCTGAAATGGCAAACTTCAAAAACCTGCCCTGTGTTAAATGTGTTCATAGCAGAGCTCGTTGTAGACAATTTTAAACTCAACCCCCTGATGTGGAAAGTTCATTTGATGAGGCAACATACTGAGGAATGTGATTTCAGGGACAATTTTCTGCTGTGTGCCATCTACCCCAGAAGATTGTGATTCCATTAAACAACCTGTCAATTATTAACAATCATTTTTTTTTTTTAGCTTCTACTTCTCCTTTAATGTCCCTATCCTATGTAAACCGGCTCTTACATATCTAAAGTCTTTCAATTTTTCCAGCTCTCATTGTCTCATTATCTGCAGCTAGGATAGATGTCCTCATCATGTCTCTATGTATTAATGTCTTGGAAGAATCGTCACTGCTCAGCTTCTCCACTCCAGCCATAATTAGAGAAGTTCTTTGTGGGGGAGAAAAGGTATAGAAATGAAATATGAACAATGTTTGAAAACCCTAATTAAGAAGAAAAGATCGTGAATTGTAGTATAATAGAGGTATGATAGAAATAAAGACAAGGGACTGAAGGAAAGTAGGACAAATTGAGGTTTATTTTTTTCCAATGAAAGTCAAAGATTCAATAAGATTAAAATTTTCCCCAGTAATGTCCATTTAATTTAAATACTTTGGAATTTAATCTAGTGGAACAGAATGTAGGTATCAAAGGAAATGTGCAGTGTTGGAAGATGAGCCAAACACAGAATATATCTATCTATCTATCTATCTATCTATCTATCTATATACTGGTATATATATGACCTGCTTTATATGAAGAAACTACTAGCATGATTAACAAAAGGATATGTAAACACTTTTGAGGGTAATATATTATAGACATCTATGGCACACAAAACAGCCCATGTAACAACAGTTCGGAAGCCCAGACCAAAACGCAAATAATTTCTGGCACAAGGCCGTTCTGTGACTCCAGACACAGAATTCCCATAATAGACCTCTGCAGCCAGAGCCGGATTAAGGGAAGGGAGTCCCCCGGGCTAAGGGTACTGTGAGGGCCCCCCCAAGAAGCCCCCCAGCTGTGAGGCCAAAGAACCCCCCCCCCGTGAATGTACCTCCTTCCGTTGTTCCACTCCCCGTAGCACTTACGCAGCGCGCAGTAATCTCCTTACTGAGGATATATCATGTGACCGAGACTAGTCTCACTCTCACGAGATCTCCTCAGTAAGGAGATTACTGCGTACTTCGTAAGTGCTACAGTGACAGCAGGCAGCTAACAGCGTAACATTTGCTGTTAGCTGCCTGCCATTTTCCTTAACAGGTGATAGTCGGAGCCGGGGACGGCCCCGACCCGATGAATGCCAGCGGGCCCCCCAGCTGCCCAAGGCCCCTGGGCTGTAGCCCCCTTAGCCCTATTGTTAATCCGGCTCTGTCTGCAGCCCAACTAGCCTTCAGTAGCAGCTTTCGCACTGACGCTGCTAGACATTCTCACCGATACTCTGTTACCGTCAGATCCTGTAGTAGAGGCTCGCTGAGATGGATGCCTGCCCCAGAGATATTGGGGACACAAATATGTGAGTTCAAATGAAAAAAAAACATCCACAGAGGGCTGTGCAGTCATGAGGAACACAGGTACTCACACTGGCCAGGAATAAGTGGGACACAGTCAAAAGGTCAGGGCAGGTAGCAGTCAAGAGAGTAGTTGGATTCCAGGCAAAGGGTCAGGGCATGCGGCAATCCATAGAATGATTAGTATCCTGACAAAAGGGCATGGCAGGTTGGTAATGCATAGAATGGTTCATTTACAAGTAAAAGGTCAAAGCGGGCGGTAAATTAGAGGGTCCAAACAGGAACCAGACAAGGAGCATGGCAACCAGCAGACAGGACAAACTGTCAGCAACAGACCAACAATGCTAAGAATACTGCACCTATAGGGCCTTATTTATAGTTAGGAGAAAAGCAAACAAACAATCTTTTGGATGCAGAGAAAGTACTGGCTGTTTGTCACGGTCATCTGTATTTCTTGATCCGATTCGGGACCCTTGGAACTAGCTGGAGCAGGACTGAAAAAGAACCTAGCAGCCTGGATGATCTTCCTGCTCATGTTCTTGCTGAATGTATATATATAGCAGGGGAATGAGCAGTCTGGAAATGCTGACAGGAACAGAGCACTTGGTAATGCTTACAGGAAGAGAGCACTTGGTAATGCTGACAGGAACACTGGAGCCAAGAACTATCCTCTGGAGAGAAGTGTGTTGTTCTGGCAATGAACAGATCACAGCAGCAGGTTTAAATAGGGTGTCACAAACAACTACTGGCTGTACAGTTCATGTGATCACAGCTACTGAATCTGGTTGGTCTGGCAAGATCACCTGACTGCATCCAAGATGGCCACGCCCATGCAGCAGAACAAACAGTATGTGTTTGTTTACAAACGGAGGTGTAGAGGACGGGAATGCTGCAGACGACCATAAGGGACCCAGGTAGCCGTGATATGACAGCGGCGGATGAGGTAAGTGCGGCTAAGATCCCGATGTGTGACACTGTTTTTGTATGTATCCCAAAATACTGGACAGATTTATGTTTACACTGAAATTTACAGTTGATTTTAATTCATGAAAGCTAATTGATTTTTAATATTTTTAATCAGATTGTTATATATAAATGTACTTTTAATACTTTTAATATGTTTAATATTTTGTAAATAATTTAAAATGTTAAATGGTATGTTTGGTCAGTTTAAGAATAAAGTATGCTAATTTTAACATTACTGTAATAATGAAATAGTTTATGGTAAGGGAATCTGCACTTTGAATATAATATACATGTTGACTTTAACTCATTCATTAAAGGAATTATTTTCATAAAACTTTCAAGTAACGAAGATGTTATAAATAGCTTCTCCCTAGTTTTTACAAGCACCCTTGACAAAGTCTGATACAGGATGAAACGCCTTGGTTGTACTGGTTAACATTGAACATTTTTGATCCAGAAGGGAGACCGTACAGGAAAGCTCTGCCTTCCAAGTGCAGGTCACTCCGACCACGAACACAAGTAGAAGACGACGCTGAGGAAGAATCGGGAAGACTCCTGAGGAGACCTAGAAACAAAATCACTGAGACATAAGACAGGTTAATAGCTAGTTTAGTAAGTTTATTAGGGAAAGGATTTGACCGATCAGTTGGTCTTAACTCCCTTAATCGCTCCACTGCAAATTGCTCTTCAAAAGGCTAAGGGGAATATTTACTAAACTGCGGGTTTGAAAAAGTGGAGATGTTGCCTATAGCAACCAATCAGATTCTAGCTGTCATTTTATAGAATGCACTAAATAAATGACAGCTAGAATCTGATTGGTTGCTATAGGCAACATCTCCACTTTTTCAAACCTGCAGTTTAGTAAATATACCCCCAAAACTTAAATTTTTTATCAAGTTTGTCTATTTTCATTGTTTAAGTTGTGTGGGGAGCTTTAATAAAGATATGATAACACCCTAGATAACCACATGACAAAACACTAAAATAGTTTATTAAATTTAAACAAACTTAGTTTATATGTGAACAGATGTTTGACGCTCCATCTCTGGGTTAATAATTTTTTTTTTTTTTCTACGTGTTCTGATGTGAGCTTTCACTGAACAGATATTTGTGCGTATACTGCAGTCTGTTCGGTCTGTCTATATACGAGCAGGTTGCATTTGAACATGAATCAAGCCCATAGTGTTTTAGGAGCCCTTGAATTATTGGTCAGAAAAAACATACTGTGAATCTGTTGAGGGTTTGTTCCCTTCCCACTGAGTAATACAGGACAAAGTCAGCTTCTATCTCCTTAAGGGAGTGGGGGCCAATAAATGTTGGCATACCTCCCCTCTTTGTTTAGGTCATACTTGCCCACTGTCCAGGAAACTCCCAATCTCCCAGACTCCCTGAAGAGTAGTCTCGTGCACCCTGTAAACTTCCTCGCGGGATTCGAGCTCTATGACGTGATTTGCACCATTTTAGCCCCCGCCCCCATGTCAAAATGTTGCAATTGCACAATTTTGTCGCAGGGGGCGGGCCAAAATGACACGATTCACGGCACCACCAAACCCACTGACAGTTCACTTCCCCTCTGGGATCTCCTGAAGGGGACAAAATATAAATTGGCAGGTATGGTTTATGCTTATCTTTCTGGTAAAAAAATTATTTTGGAGGATAAAGCAAGGATACAGTCTCAGGGTCTTATTACTTAAGCTTAAATTGAACACCACTGCTCCATAAATTAAATACATTTGCAAAAGATATGTTCCTGGCCCCAGTTCTGCTCATCAGTCTTACTGATTACACAATGAGGAGCAGAAAGTCCAGTCACCGAATGCAACATAAAGACTGATAGGCAGCCCGTGATCAGCATGATGAGACATAATCGAAATGATCAATTCACCAATCTTTTCACAAATTTTCCCTTGTCATTTGAATGTACTATAGGACAATGAAGCAAAACAAAAATAGTCGTTAAGCAGTGCAAAACTTATTGGATTCGTATATTACATCCCAGTTCATTTTCATCACTGACATCATTTCATCTTCATCACTGACATCATTTCATCTTCATCACTGACATCATTTCATCTTCATCACTGACATCATGTCATCCTCATCACTGACATCATTTCATCCTAATCACTGACATCATTTCATCTTCATCACTGACATCATTTCATCTTCATCACTGACATCATTTCATCCTCATCACTGACATCATTTCATCCTCATCACTGACATCATTTCATCTTCATCACTGACCTCATTTCATCTTCATCACTGACATCATTTCATCTTCATCACTGACATCATTTCATCTTCATCACTGACATCATTTCATCCTAATCACTGACATCATTTCATCTTCATCACTGACATCATTTCATCTTCATCACTGACATCATTTCATCCTCATTACTTACATCATTTCATCCTAATCACTGACATCATTTCATCTTCATCACTGACATCATTTCATCTTCATCACTGACATCATTTCATCCTAATCACTGACATCATTTCATCTTCATCACTGACCTCATTTCATCTTCATCACTGACCTCATTTCATCCTCATCACTGACATAATTTCATCTTCATCACTGAAATCATTTCATCTTCATCACTGACATCATGTCATCCTCATCACTGACCTCATTTCATCCTCATCACTGACATCATTTCATCCTCATCACTGACATCATTTCATCTTCATCACTGACCTCATTTCATCTTCATCACTGACATCATGTCATCCTCATCACTGACCTCATTTCATCCTCATCACTGACCTCATTTCATCCTCATCACTGACATCATTTCATCCTCATCACTGACATCATTTCATCTTCATCACTGACATCATTTCATCTTCATCACTGACATCATTTCATCCTCATCACTGACATCATGTCATCCTCATTACTTACATCATTTCATCCTAATCACTGACATCATTTCATCTTCATCACTGACATCATTTCATCTTCATCACTGACATCATTTCATCCTAATCACTGACATCATTTCATCTTCATCACTGACCTCATTTCATCTTCATCACTGACATCATTTCATCTTCATCACTGACATCATTTCATCCTCATCACTGACATCATTTCATCTTCATCACTGACCTCATTTCATCTTCATCACTGACATCATTTCATCTTCATCACTGACATCATTTCATCTTCATCACTGACATCATTTCATCCTAATCACTGACATCATTTCATCTTCATCACTGACATCATTTCATCTTCATCACTGACATCATGTCATCCTCATTACTTACATCATTTCATCCTAATCACTGACATCATTTCATCTTCATCACTGACATCATTTCATCTTCATCACTGACATCATTTCATCCTAATCACTGACATCATTTCATCTTCATCACTGACCTCATTTCATCTTCATCACTGACCTCATTTCATCCTCATCACTGACATAATTTCATCTTCATCACTGAAATCATTTCATCTTCATCACTGACATCATGTCATCCTCATCACTGACCTCATTTCATCCTCATCACTGACATCATTTCATCCTCATCACTGACATCATTTCATCTTCATCACTGACCTCATTTCATCTTCATCACTGACATCATGTCATCCTCATCACTGACCTCATTTCATCCTCATCACTGACCTCATTTCATCCTCATCACTGACATCATTTCATCCTCATCACTGACATCATTTCATCTTCATCACTGACATCATTTCATCTTCATCACTGACATCATTTCATCCTCATCACTGACATCATGTCATCCTCATTACTTACATCATTTCATCCTAATCACTGACATCATTTCATCTTCATCACTGACATCATTTCATCTTCATCACTGACATCATTTCATCCTAATCACTGACATCATTTCATCTTCATCACTGACCTCATTTCATCTTCATCACTGACATCATTTCATCCTCATCACTGACATCATTTCATCTTCATCACTGACATCATTTCATCTTCATCACTGACATCATTTCATCTTCATCACTGACATCATTTCATCCTCATCACTGACATCATTTCATCTTCATCACTGACATCATTTCATCTTCATCACTGACATCATTTCATCCTAATCACTGACATCATTTCATCTTCATCACTGACATCATTTCATCTTCATCACTGACATCATTTCATCTTCATCACTGACATCATTTCATCTTCATCACTGACATCATTTCATCTTCATCACTGACATCATTTCATCTTCATCACTGACATCATTTCATCTTCATCACTGACATCATTTCATCTTCATCACTGACATCATTTCATCTTCATCACTGACATCATTTCATCTTCATCACTGACATCATTTCATCCTAATCACTGACATCATTTCATCTTCATCACTGACCTCATTTCATCTTCATCACTGACATCATTTCATCTTCATCACTGACATCATTTCATCTTCATCACTGACCTCATTTCATCTTCATCACTGAAATCATTTCATCCTCATTATTGACATCATTTCATCCTCATTACTTACATCATTTCATCCTCATTACTTACATTAGTTCATCCTCATCACTCACGTTATTTCTAGAGATGCATCGTTGCGTTATCGGATCTCGCGGGTTTTGGATTCCATAAATACCTCCCTCCCCAGGAGATCCGCTGTGCAGTTTTGCCAAATGGAAAACACAAAGTTAATCCAGATCCAAAACCAAAACGCGGGGCTCAGTGAACATCTCTAGTTATTTCATCTTCATCACTTGCATAATTTGGTCCTTATTACTCACATCATTTCATCCACATCAATTACATCATTTCATCTTCATCACTGGCATCATTTCACCCTCATCACTGACATCATTTCATCTTCATCACTGACATCATTTCATCTTCATCACTGACATCATTTCATCCTCATCACTTACATGATGCCCTTCTCACACTCATTTGTCGTTCAGCGTCATAAAATAAGATGGCATATCTTGCAATGAAACACTTCTCACTGTTGTATAAACTTTGTAAACAAGGTCAAATAAATACAGGAACATTTATTCATAAATGTCCACCATAATATTTTTGTGTATCTCCTACCCCAAAGGCCAGCATTATCTCTTATCTTAAAAAATATGTTTTCACTCTAGTAATGTATGTGTGGCTAAGTCTTTTCAGCTCTTTTTATTTTTAGAGGTGCTAGTCAAATTCTGGACTCGCATTAAGAGTTGCAGTAAGTCATCACTCTAATCAGAAGAGTAGGATAATGATACATTTCCCAGATCATGTATCTGACACTCTTGCTGCAGATCAGCTCTTACAGATCAGGCATTTCATTATCCAATGAGTTTATCTAGCAGAGAGCTGAATGCAGAGCATCCCGTCAGCCACAAGTACATTTAACAGAGAAAGGAAAAGATTAGCTTGATTAAATGGCAGTAACCATGTACATGCAATGACACTAAGACCACTGATCGTAATTAGACAATTTTCTTCTTCGGGCACGTTTGTATTTTAGTATTCTGATTATGTTACTAAACAAAAGATAAAGCTTCATATTATTTTATCCTTTTCAGAGCCTCTCCATGTTTTCCTCCTCAGGAAAATGTAATATGTCTAGTGAGAGAAAGGATAAAACAACAACATCTGTGACCTCAAAGCCAAAATGCCCTTTTCTCTATCCACAAAATGCCTACACCTCTCTGTGTCATGGTAGAGATCGGATACTGATGCTGTGTGGTTTCTACCCCCAGAGAAACTGAATATGTTCTGGAACATATTAATAATCTGGCAGAGACCAAGTACCTCTCTGTGTCATGGTAGAGATCGGATACTGATGCTGTGTGGTTTCTACCCCAGAGAAACTGAATATGTTCTGAAACATATTAATAATCTGGCAGAGACCAAGTACCTCTCTGTGTCATGGTAGATTGGATACTGATGCTGTGTGGTTTCTACCCCAGAGAAACTGAATATGTTCTGGAACATATTAATAATCTGGCAGAGACCAAGTACCTCTCTGTAGTGGACGTAGGGCCAGATAAAATATTGCACGTCTCCCCATTTTCTGGAGCAGCTTGAATTAATTCACCCCAAGAGATGCAGTAGGATGGCACATACTTCATCGGCAAGTAATTTCCCCATCCCACATTGGTGGGACTGAAATCTGAAGTCTGTGTTTACAGTTCTACTGCACACGCTCTGGGCCACTACCGCTGAGTGTTGCTCCACTGTCCTGGTGATTGTTTCTTGGTAGAGTATTTATCAATAGGCCCCCCCGTACTCTGGCGATAAGGTCAGCAAACAAATCATGAGGGGGACTATTGTAAAGAACAGTCAAATTAAATTATACCATGTAAGATATGCTCAGATGCACCGACACATCTGCAAAGTGGCCCCGGAAGCTATTTTAAAATGTTGGCAACTGTGTCATAGTGACCAACTATCCCTAACTTCCAGGGAGAGTCCCAGAATTTAAAGGAAAAATTGTCCCAGAACATTTTTGTCCCTGCACAACAAAACTCCTCTTGTTACATGTTGGCTTCTATTGAGGAGCACAGCTTAAAATGCAAAAGCATATATCATAATCCACTTCAATAAATATCTAATGAGGGGTTCTGTTGTGTTCCAAGGGTCATTGAGACGGTATCGCGCAGGACGTGCTTAGATACGTTGGCTCTGCAGAGTGCTTGAAAGTTCTTTTGAGACGTTGGAAACTATCATGGCCGTCATTACCACTAGGTAAACATAGGTCACCCGGGGCGCCAGGGTTTAGGGGGCACCTAAAACACTGAAGCAGTGACATAATGCCACCTATTCAGTGTCTTTAATTTCGCCAGGCCATCTCCTCCTTATGTACCAGCCACTACATACCTGTGAACCCGTCAGCTCCTCTAGCCTTGGTCTGTCTCTTCCACCTCCAGGGTGTATGGGTCAATATGAAGAAACAGAGGCACGCATGCAGGCGTGAGTGAAGATAAAGCACAGCTGTGGCAGGTGAAATGGTGCACAGACATAACTGATAACGATAAAGGGCGCCAGGTCTTCTTCATGAATAAATAACATGTGTGTATTTATTTATTTACAACCTCTACACTTTTCTCATCGCACCGCATATTGCAGCATAAATCACTCGTTCATGTCTGTATGTAGCAGTATAGACACTCTTTAAAATCCCACCCTTTGTTAAGTTTATTGGGTGATAAGTTCACTTGGTTTAAGAGCTAACCACTCGTGGCGTGACTGTCGCTCCCTACCGCGTTTCTCTTCTCTCTTTTTCCCCATAAGAAACACAGAATTTGATGGCTGATAAGAACCGCTTGGCCCATCTAGAAGCCCATATTTTAACCTATGGTAACCTTCAACCCTATTAAATTCTTGTTTCTATTTAAGGATATTCTTATGTCTATCCCAAGCATATTTAAACTGCTCTACTGTATCCGCCTCCACCACTTCTGATGGGAGGCTATTCCACTTATCCACTACCCTTTCTGTGAAGTAGTTTTTCCTCAAATTGCCTCTGAACCTACTTCCCCCCAGTGTCAGTACATGTCCTTGTGTTCTAATACTTCTCTTCCTTTGAAGCATGTTTCCCTCCTGTACCTTGTTAAAACCCTTGATATATTTGAACGTTTATATCATATCCCCCCTTTCCCTTTTCATCTGCAAACTACACATATTAAGATCTTTTAGTCTTTCTGGGTAAGTTTTGTGCTGTAGACCATGCACCATTTTAGTTGCCCTTCTTTGTACAATCTCTAATGTATTTATATCCTTCTGGAGATATGGCCTCCAGAACTGAGCACAGTATTCTAGATGAGGCAGTACCAATGACTAACTCCACATGCAGCATCCCTCTCTGTAATGTCTCTCTCTATACAGGATGGTCCTGTATATTCGGTAGCTAACTTGGGGGAATATTTATCAAGACCCTTCCAAAAATGAAGATTATCACGGCATTAGAAAATCTTCTCTTGTAGGAATTCAGCCATAAACCCGCACCGGAGCAGCTGTCTGACCAGCTTCCTGGTGATACCGGCTGCAGCTGCAACTGGAGCTTTGTCACCCCTCAGTAAGCCAGTGTGGTGTCCCTCTGAATATGGAGACGCTCAATTTGAGCCATCATAGTCCCTCCCCACGCTGTGCAATGCCGCACATCATGCCATTGTGCAGTGAGGGGCGGGGCCTCAGTGACGCAATCACATTACCACCTGACCTTCCCTCCTGGTGACCCCGGATGGGAGGTTTTCAAAGTTAGCATGTATGGTCCACGAACCTAGAGTCCCGGCCCAAAGCTAAATAGCACTGAGCCCCTCCTGGTAACCCTGTCCAGAGGTTTCCAGGGTCCAAATGTGTAAATATAGTGCCCACTCTTGCGGCACTACAAGTGCCATCATGCACTTGCACACCAGTACAAACTTGAACTTCTGGTGTCACAAAAGTATGCGCTAAAAGTGCTGCCCTACTAATAAATAAATGATTGCTGTGATGTAAATGACCTGTATCACTGTCCCCAGTGTTGTATAATTAAATAATGCAATTTAATGTGTTTATTAGCGGATGCAGCTGTAATCTGATTATTAATGAATTTCCCCGTAATATGATTGTTCATGAATGCCCCATAAATGTGGTTGATTTTTTGACACCATTAAAAAAACCTGAAAATTTAGTCATGGTCTGACGTGGTCCAATGGATAATCCATTCGGCACTGCCGACCTCATGTGGCACCCTATAAATAAAGATTAATCATAATAATAATAATAATAATAATAATAATAATGACTCATATGAGGAAAAAAGCCATCATTGAAGTGATGGACCACTCCCGAACAAGCTCTGGTGAACCCGGCTACTTAATAGCTGAACGGCCAATCAGAAACAGGTAAAGTATTTTTATAGGACCGGGGGTAGTACATTTATATCATGGCAATCACTGAATATCCCCCGTGCATGTTGACAGGTCCAACCTTCATGTAGATAATTCAGGATGGCAGTTTAGAATTTGGTGTCTTTAAAAAATGCGATTTCATGTACAGTTTGGCCTTTATTAAATCTCATGGTTTACAAACTAACTGCACAAAAAAATTATTATTATTATTATCATTGTTACTATTATTAATAAGCTTTATTTGTAAGGCGCCACAAGATATCCGCAGCAGCACACACATGACAGATAATAGACCTCACAGCTTAAACAGCACAGAACACTAAACAAGTACTACTGAGACTCCAAAGGCACCAAGCACGACCAGAATCAGTATGGCTGGGACAGAAGTTATAAATATTGAGACAGGATGGAAGAGGGCCCTGCTCATGAGAGCTCACATACATACACCAGGGAGTCAGTGGAGGAAATCAGGCGCCGGAGGAGCGCGTACATGGACAGGGGAGGAGGGAGGTGAGAAGACCAAGCATGGAGAAGGTTAGGAGGATGGCTGGTAGGCTAAGAGGAACAGATGAGATTTTAGCGCCCATTTGAAGGTGCACAAGTTAGGGGACAGACGGATAGAGCTGGGGAGGTCGTTGCAGTGGAGGGGGCAGCGAGGGAGAGATCTTGGATTAGGGCGAGGGATGGGGTGCTCAGGAGAGGCGAGAGGCGATGGTCATTGGCCGATTGCAGGGTGCAGGCGGGCGTGTGAATGGAGAGAAGATTGGAGATGTATGGGGCAGTGGAGTGGGAGTGGGCCTTGTAGGTGAGGGTGAGGAGTTTGAAGATTGAAGATTCTGTATGGGAACGGGAGCCAGAGTAAGGCAAGACAGAGAGAGGAGGCAGAGGAAGAGCGTCCTACTAAGACCTCATGCAGGACAGAGAGCTACTAGGGAAACTCACAAAATGCAAATGTATCTGTTTTTTTGCTGGAAAAGTTGCTATAAAAATTTTCACTGCATTTGATTTTCAAGCAGCATGATGATCTTTCCATTTCGGTAAGACGGTCTATGATAGTACTTTGCACCCATTGTGAATGACCAAAAATTATTTTTTCTTTAAGAAATAAAATTAAGCAACAGGTAATGTAAGGCATAGGTAGAGCGCGCATTTCTGTATCTTTATAAGGTATGGCAGTAATGCCTGCTACATATGGGGATTTCTATTAAAAAAACAAAGCAACAAAAGATTGATAATTCCTATTTAAATTATAGTGGTGTTTTAGTTATACAAATGCATTTTATATTTTACATTTCTTGAAATAAGAACATTGTTTATCTCTAGTTTACATGACATAAAAACCATTAGCACAAAGATAAGCAAAGAGTCAGGCAGGTTTTACAAATAGCGAGAGAACGAGAAAATAGAAAATTATATGGAAGGTAATGAGCTAGAGATCACTTTCAGAGATGAAATGTGAGTTTTATAATTTGCAGTACAATTCTGCAAATATCACACTTCCATTCCATTTAGAAATGAACGTTTAATTTACTTACGCGCTATTGTGACAAAATTGGAGAGAGGTGTTATTAATGAGTGAATTCGGACCCAGCGCAGTATTTGCAATGTAGGTGAAGTAGGCACGTGACTTGGGCTGCAGAATAAAAATTATATTAATTCAGTTATTTTTTTCTGCTTAATCTCAGTAAATGTAATGGAGTGGGGGGTCTGAGCAGATGGCTATGGGCTTGTGGAGTTGATTAAATAAAAACTAATTTAAGGTGTAGTTACTCACAATTAGAGACGCCATCATTTGTTTCCAGGTGGTTCTCGAACTGGTTCATCTAAGTGGTTCTAAAGTTGAAAATTTGTGATGAATTCTTGTCCTCTAGATAAGCTAAAAGTTTGTATTATATGTCGTGGGGACACACAGCTCCCCAAGACCTGGAGAGGTAGATCAGGGCAACGGCAGCACTCCAGGGACCAATTGTCACGTTCCTGTCAGGGGCAGAGATCTATATCTCAATGCCAGCCTGACTTTAGCAATCACTTGGTATTGAAGGCCAATTTGCTGTTCTCTGTAGCTCTCTTTTAAGCCTAAAAATTACCTCATCAGCAATTTCCTGACCTGCCTGATTGGTCCTTTTCTGTCTTTTCACAGGTAAACATACAGACAAAGGGATAGCAGATTAGTCACTCCTGATTTAATTAGGGACAGGTATAGTTCTGTGGCTATACAGCAGAGTTTGTTAAAACAGGAGATATCACAATCCAGACATATTTACATTTAAATACACAATGCAGTCCTCTGTAATTAAACATAGAGCTCTGTCTGTGGGTCTTTTCCTTATCTTAATACATGAGACCTCCTAGTGTCATGTACATTCATACAGGACTGGTGGACAATAATCCTTTTGCCTAGACTGAAACAATGGACTAGTCTGCAAGATAACAATACATGCTGGCAGACATTTTAACTGCTTTCAAAATAGAATATATACAAGCTTAAATATGACTGACAAATATGGGGAACCAGAGGGCTAGAAAAAGTATATGTTTTTATAGTCCGCAGTTACCTCCTTTCCCCACAATTGCCCTCTCAGAGAGAGATAAGAGTGTTAAACAAGACAGAAATTAAACAAAGTCTAGAGAAACAAGATCAAGCCAGTTGCCATCACGATAAGTAGAAGAGTCCGTCTACTGTAAGAGGCCAAGAGAGGAGGTTAGAGATAGTAGTTTAGATGCACAAGGAGAATGTGGGTAATTAATTGGGATGGGACCTTAAAATCACCCAAAATCTTGGTGAGGAAGTCAGAGGACATGAAATTCTCAAGGAATTGTTGGGGTGGACCTGATAAATGACAGATCACAAAAACAAACAGTGAGAAGGGGTTAAAAAGTAATTTAGTATGTGCTTCTAAACATGGGAACTAGAGTCCAATCCCAACTACAACCTGATAGTTGCATAACATCTCAGGTTCTTCATGGACCTGCTAATAAGACCTCTGAACTATTGTCATGTCAGCGTGGCCAGACATGCTGTTGCATTTGCCCGAACCGTGACATCCCAATTTGCACTCATACCGATTATTGCATTTAGGGTGATGGGGCAACCGCAATGTCCCTGCATCAAAATTAGCACACAAAGTTTACATGCCAACCTCCAGTGCTTCACTCTAGGCTCTTCTGACGTGCAGAAGTCTTGGGAGCAACTGAATATTGTTAATCATGTCTATCTTTAAGATAAAGGGTTGCTAAGGTGAAGGCCACACCAGGTCATGTGATTGAAATATTAGAGAATGCCTAGCTGGTAAGATAGATAATTCCTTCCAATTGGAAGGACAGAGGAGATCATGATTTCCAGTTAAAAGAGGAGGTTATAAAATGGTTCAAATACAGGAGCATCATAAAGCCTGAAGTTCTCTTTGTCAATGAACACGACTGAGAAACAGCTAATGGTTTATGTGAGACGGTATAATAATCTTGTATTGAGTGTAACGTATTTATTACAGGGGTATGGGGAACCACCAATCTCTAAGCCTGATTAATGGTGGGAGATTCGGACAGGAACGGGCAGATGTTAGATGTTTTGTTTGGCCAGTTGTCCTATGTTTTTTTGAAAGTTAAAAGTTTTTACACTAAGTTAAGTGTATGAGTTTCAAAGTTGAGAAATCTGAATATGGAGATCCAGTGGCCTGGTGTTATAGTTCTGCAAGTATTTTATCTTCAAACCGCAATAAATTGGAGAGGAAAGCCTTTGTATGCAAGTTATTTATATGTGCATGGGAAGGTAATTTATTGCAGGAAGTTTTGAATTGTACAATTTATGCTGCTACCTCAATCGCTTAGATCTGTGAGCATAATTATGTCTTTTTCCACAATGCAATTATTAAAAATTTTGGCAGTGATGTTTCATTTTAACAACTGTGTGACATTCATTTGTTGCACCGTGTTATTGTGTGAACATGTGAGATCGTTCCTTGGGGAGACTGTATCAGACTAACGAATCTCTGGGTTGTGACAGTAGATCGTTAGCACGTTTTCTCATTGCAATCTGACGGGACCGATATGCAATCTGTGGTATTTAACCATGAATCAAACTCCTATTTCGAAATGGCTTTACTCTCATCAGCAAGGCCCTTCTTTGTCTGATTGTTGATACCTAGTGCTGCTTTACATTCCCAATTGTAAAGTGCTGAAGAGTATGTTGGCTCTATGTAAATAGATGTTAATAATATGAAACCCGGTGGTAACAGCCTTAGATTAAACTGTGTAATTAATTAAAATGTAATGATTAAATTACCTTATTAACAGAATTCAATAACTTTTTTATACACTATATTACTTGTAGAAATTTTAAAAATGGAGTATAATGAATAAATAACTATATTATCAATCACTACATTAAAGGAACTAGAAAATTTCTTTATACACTACAATATATGTATAACTTCTTCCATCAAAGTTACATTGCTGGGCATTGTCCCCGCAAGACTCGCTGATATATATGGCTGCAAATAACTGTTACAGTTTCTAGACCACCCAGCAGGTCACATGTTCCAGGTCACCCAGCAGGGTTGCAAATAACTGTCACAGTTTCCAGACCACCCAGCAGGTCATATGTTCCATGTCATCCAGCAGATGCACAGGAAGGGTTCACTAACTGTCACAGTTTCTAGAGCAACCAGCAGGTGCACAGTTGTATTGCCAACTGTCACATTTTCCAGAGGACAATGGTAATGCATTGTTGTAGATAACGGGCGGACATTTTGCAAAATAACTCCGAAACGATGTGAATGATCACAACATCATTTTTCTGCAAATCTACAGACCAAGACCTTTAATTTGGTATATGAGGTGCCCTGTTCAGACAATGGCATCATAGAAATAAGTCACTCATAAAAGTCGTAGTTATGCTACTAATATATAGATAGTCAAATGGGGTTACAATGTAGTACCCTGTTTGCTGCACCACCGTTTTTCAGACAGGAGTCATAACTGATAATGCCACTCCGTGGTGATTTGTGGCAGGGACAGAAAATCTAATACATGCTCTGTTGCCTGGGTGTGATCGGCTGATCACAGGGAGCCATAATGGGCCTTATTTATTAAGGAAAGCAAAGTAAAGCAAAAAAAGGAGTAAATTTGCAACTGGGCAAAACCATGTTGCATTGGAGGGGGAGGTAAATTTGAAATGTGGGGACAGATTTATAGTTGGGATAGGGCATGTCCTAGATCCACATTAAGTTTAAGTGTACAAATAAAGCTATGAATTATTTGTGTACTGCATGAAAAAACAACCAGTATTTAACTTATGTGCAAAATAATAAACTAATTTGCCCTTACATTATAACATGGTTTGTCCAGGAGCAAGTTTACACCTTTTTTTTTGCTTTGCTCTCCTCAATGAATCAGGCCCAATGGGTTAGAGATCAAGTTCATTCTTTGTGTAGTTCTCGGACTTCTTTCTACCCCACGATCTTTAATGCTTAAAGAAATGATTTTTGAAATTGTCATTTGTCCTCCCAGGATATGTCATACAATTCTGACATTCACTTCTCCTTTGTACTGCATCACTAAATCTGTGTCATTCCATCTACTGAACTAGTTATTAAACTTACATGCCTATGTGGCCTTTTCTACTCTTAAAACCCAAAGACCCTCAAGAAGGGCAAAAGGTGGCTGAGATAACTCGGGAGAAAACAAGCAAACGTGCTTGGTTGATTCATACATGAGTGTGGGACAGTGATGCCAGAGCAACTTGACTTTTTTAGCTGTATCTAAACCCGTTCGCTGTTGCTGCGTCCCCACTTTTGTTCAGTGCCATCTGCCCTTTAGACAGCCTTGATCACATATTGCCAAAATTTCAGGGTAAAATATTGTTGGAAAAATTACCAAACCAGGCCACGCCTGATCCACCCAAACCATGCCTTAATTTCACAAGAGCATCCAATTTTCTAAACTCACTCTTTTAGATATTGGGACTGTTCTGCTAAATTTGGAACGTGGGTATTCAATTAGCACCGCATGTTGACCGAAAAGCCCTACTATTTCAATAATGCCCAGCATGTACTGTAATACAGACACCCCACGTCATACAGTCTCCCGTCGACCTTCCCTGCCCTTTTCAGATTTGTGGAAAGACCACACAGACCAAAGCCTCGGGAGGCATAAGTGCAGGGACATCACTCCTTTGTACATTTTTGTTTTTATTTTACTTTGCATACTTATCCACTTTCAACTATAACAAAAATAAAAAAATAGTGTAGATTTCAGTATGTTATATTAAACTTTTCAAAATGATCTATTAACCAACAACAACATTTAACTAAAGATGCTTGGGCTCGGTTTTACAAAAACCGAGCCCACCCAAACATCGCAGATCCGAGAACCAAGCCGGCCTGGCATGGTACTTTTGCGCATCTTCGGATCTGAATCGAGACAAAACATCATTGTTGCGTTGTCGGATCTCGGGGTTTTGGATTCCATAAGTACCTCTCTCCCTAAGAGATCCAGTGCCATTGATCACACAGAAACAGGAGGGGTAGCAGTGTTCTTGTCACTTGACAAAAAAATTAGTGGAAATGACTGGAAATTAATGTTATTGAGTTTAATAATAATGTAGGAACACAAAAATACCCAAATGATGAAATTTTTGAAATTTTTTTAGCAATTTTTTATTTTGTTTTTTTTTTTAAAAAATACAGATCAAAAAAACCAAACCAAAACACGTGAGGGCAGTTTTGCCAAAACCAAAGCCAAAACCCAAACACAAAGTTAATACAGATCCAAAACCAAATCACGCAAGGACGTAAAACCAAAACACAAAGTTAATACAGATCCAAAACCAAAACCAAAACCCAAACACAAAGTTAATACAGATCCAAAACCAAAACAGCGAACATCCCTTACTGAGCCAAACACTGACAACGCACATTCCCACCAAATCTTATTCTCACCTACGAGTTCCACATGGTGAACTATAAAAGACAAAACACACTAAAATAAAGATAGGCGCAATATAAAACGTTCAGCAGCATATATAGTCACTAAGAGCACAAATAATAGATGGATGACAGCAGTACACAATATGTTCTTATATTTCAATAAATGAATAAAACTCTTTCTTTCAAATGTTCTCACTGTTTTGCAGTACAGTAGTTTCCACAAATGTGCTTTTCCTTATTTGATGTGTAAATCCTCCTTGAGTAAATCAGAGTGTCATGTGTGAAAACATAGAAAAAAAACCAAATCACGGTGTTTCTTATTAGAACATGTAATAACACATATGTGAAAGTGATAAAATACTCTTCAATATCTTGATGAAGGTGAAATACCATAATTATATGGAACACATTTTTCACCAGAGGAATAAAAACGGGGGGATGTAAAATAAAAAAAATACAGTTTTATTACCAGTATCTTTACTGGATAAAAATGCAGACAGAGAAATACATTCCTTTAAAATCCCGGACTCGGGTACAGATGGATCCTTAACACATTCAGAAGGTAAAACAGTATAAAATCAAACACAAAGATCCCGCTAGATGATCACTTCAGGGTGCCGGCTTCTGTGTCTGAGAATGTGTATGTGGTAAGCAGGGCCAGATTAACCATAGGGCTAACTGGGATACAGCCCAGGGGCCTATGGCATCCAGGGGACCCTTGAAAGTGCTCAGCAGCAGTATTGCTCAGTTGGGGACGGGGGCGCCCCCGGCGCGATCAGTGCTGCTGAGCACTTTCACTGCGGTCCTTCCACGGTGCACTGTAGTCTCCTTACTGAGATCTCGTGAGTCTCACTCAGCTCGGATCACGGGGGGAGGGGGGCCCTCACGGGGGAATGGAGGCCCCCTTAGCCCAGGGGCCTCCATTCCCTTAATCCGGCCCTGGTGGTAAGTAGCCAACACAAATGTGTTTCAATTATAAAAATCTTTATCAAGGTATGAGAAGCTGTTTTACACCTAGGTATTTAAATACCCCTTTGTACATTTTTTTTTTATTTTATTTTGCACACTTATTCAATTTCAACTATCACAAAAATAAAAAAATTAGTGTAGACTTCAAAAAGTCATATTAAACTTTTCAAAATGATCTATTAACCAAACAACAACATTTAACTACTGAGCCAAACACTGACAACTCGCACAGTCCCACCGAATCTCATTGTCGCCTACGAGTTCCACATGGTGAACTCTGCTAACCACATGTTACGCTCAGAGATATTCCCTCAGTCTAGATTGGCTCTGACCTAGCAAGGTGCGGAATCTAACAGCCCCCTGGTCTTCTCCAAGAACCACCGCAGAGCGGGGTGGGTTTAGCTGCTGGGGGACTGCAGGTTGTGGCCCTTGGTTCAGCCCCTAGACGTGAGAGATAGATAGGAGAAATGGCAGCGGAGCAATTAACAAAAGGCAGTACCTTAGGAGATGCCTGAGTGGATCAGATGGACAGTACAGATGTCAATCTTGCAGAGGGAAGATCCAGAAGAAGTAGTTGGTAAGCAAGCCGGTTCTGGTACGCAGTTCAGATGTCTGATCTTACACAGGGATGATCCAAGGAAAAGGTTCAGTAGGCAAGCCGGGTCTGGTACACAGTTCAGCTGTCTATTATTATTATTATTATCGTAGATTTGTAAGGCACCACAGTGCTCCACAGCGCCGTACAGTAGGGAAGACAAAGAAATACATAAAACAGTACATATGTAAAAGTAGAACAGACAAGGCAGACAAAATGAATGGAGACATGAAAACAAAGGGTATGAAGGACCCTGCTCATTAGAGAGCTTACATTCTAAGGGGAAGAGGGAACAGCTGAAACAAGAGGAGCAAGTGTGGCTCAGGGTGGAGATAGGGGTAGTTGTGAGGGTGCATCAGTGTGAATAGTGTTATCAAGGATAAGTTCACCTCTAAAAAAGAGATGGGTTTTCAAAGAGCATCTAAAGATTTGAAGGCTGTGGGAAAGTCTGATTGAGCGTGGTAGGGAATACCATAAGGGGGGAGCAGCACAGGAGAAGTCTTGTAGGCGGGAGTAAGGGGTGGTTATCAGAGACGAGACAAGGCGCAAGTCAGAGGTAGATATAAGAGGGCGGAAGGGAGAGTATTTTGATATGAGATTTGAGATGTATGCAGGGGTGTTGTTGTTGAGGGCTTTGCAGGTAAGGGTGAGTAATTTGAATTTGATTCTGAAGGACACAGGGAGCCAGTGTAGGGATTTGCAAAGTATTGCAGCAGATGTGTAGCAGTGAGAGGAATGCAGCAGCATTTAGGATGGATTGAAGTGTGGATTTATGGGTGTCTTTGACAGTGAAGGAGATTTGAGGGCAGGTGCTGACTCTGGCAGGAGGGAAGATAATAAGTTCTCTTTTGGACATGTTGAGCTTTAGGTAGCTTTGGGACATCCATGTGGAGATAGCAGAAAGACAGTTGGCTACACGAGATAGTATAGAAGGAGAGAGGTCAGGGGAAGATATATAGACTTGGGTGTCATCAGTGTAGAGGTGGTATTGGAGGCCGAATGACTGAATTAGTGCTCAAAGAGAAGAGGTGTACAATGAAAAAAGTAAAGGGCCAAGAACAGAATCTTGTGGGACCCCAACAGATAGTGGGAGTACAGGGAAGGATGTACCAGAGGTAGAAGCATTAAAGGAGCGGTTCGATAGATAAGGAAGTGAACCAGGAAAGGACTGTGTCATGAAGGCCAATGGAGTGAAGGGTATTTATTAGAAGAGGGTGATCAACAGTATCTAAAGCAGCAGAGAGGTCTAGGAGAATAAGTATGGAGAAATAACCCTAAGATTTTGCAGTAAGTAGATCATTGGTCACTTTTGTGAGAGCAGTTTCAGGGAAATGTTGGGGACGGCAACCTGATTGAAGAGAGTCGAGAATGGAAAGAGAGGAAATAAAGTGAGACAGGCGTTTGTACACTAATCGCTCAAGTAGTTTGGAGACAAAGGAGAAGGGAAATAAGGCTGTAGTTGGAGAGAGAGGCTGGATCGAGAGATGGTTTCTTTAGAATAGGTGAGATGAGCACATGTTTAAAGGAGGATAGAAATGTGATATAAGATGTGATTAAAAATGAAATGGAAGATTAATAAAACTTAGATGGCTATTTTTATGGGTCAGAATATTATTTACTTATGTAATGGGGAGGACATTAGATATTTTTAGGGCATATTTGCCAACATTTTTTTACCTCAGGTCGTCACGACAAGCCCCTCCATCACTGCGCAATGCTGTGACTATCACCAACACGGCCCCACCCATTTTGCTAATTAAGTTGGTGAGATAATGGAGTCAAAGAGGGCTTCTCAAATTTGGGAGTCTCCCGGGTGTTTTGGGAGAGTAGGCAAGTATCTCTTAGGGGTGTTCCTTGCTGTGTGGAAGGATGGACTGCCATGTTCACAATAATTTTACAACAGCTCTGAACTGGCAGGGATCAGTTCTTGTCCTATACTATAAATAGTATGGTGCAACATATATATTGCATTTTACGAGGCACCCAAGTTCCACATGTAAAAAAGTATTTGTGCATATTGAGCTGCATTTGGAGGTCCAGATAAGCACACCAGTGCAACATCAAACCTATTTGTGGTATAATGAGGCCACTGTGTGCTGGTTAATAGCTACAGTCAAAGTCAACTTTCACAGTCACACAGGGGTTAAGTCAAATTATTGTGATCTATGTCGTCTCAGGTCTGATTTAGGGATCGATCGCTATAGGCACCTATCCTTGTGTTGTGTCGCATTACGCTGCATTTTACATGGAGCCTGCACGGTGGAGATAGGGATTATTGATTACTATGGGGTTGCTCACACAGCAGAATTACTTAAGCAGTATAAACAACTCCATATTAAGGGCCTTGACCTAAAATAATCCATCAACTGACATTACAGTGGAATGCAGCAAAGAATAGCGCTAATTGTAAAACTCCACTTAAGAGGCGTTTACTCACATGTGACAGTGACAAATAGCTGATGTCCCGTTCATTTCTCCATCGCCAACCTTTGATACTATGAACATGTTTTTCAAGTGGAATAAAATTCTAAATAAGATGATATACAATGGGTATATCCAGTCCTTCCTTGAATGTAAAAGCACCTGCTCTGATTACTTGTAAAATCATTCAGAAGTTCCTAAGTGCATGCTGCCAAATATCTGTGAAAGTCTATCCCACATCTCAACTTACTAAAGGTCATTTACAAAAGTGTAATAGAGCAGAGCATTTCTTTTTGCAGTTACACCTTATCGTCCACTTAGCAAATTCATAAGTGCGCTCCCACATCCTGGTGTTTGGAACTGCCCCTAGGAGTTCAGTCTGCACCTACTTTTCCACATTTGAAAACTGGACTCTGTAAAACCATCACTTTTCCTAGTACCACTTGCGCCTCTTTCAATAATTTCAACTTTTTTTTATTTTTCTCCTACAATACTACTTAGTACAGCTTCCTTTCTGTCTTAAATCGATCATCACTTCAGCAGTGAGTAGGAATCCTTCAATAAAAAAGGTGCAGAGTAAAAAGAAAGTTTTATATATTCAAGTAGGAAATGCACTTACAATTCTGAAGTGTTTTTAAAGCCGTATAATCACAATTATTCATACAAGAAGGGAAGTGATGCTTCTCGTATGAATAATAGCGATTATACTGCTTTAAAAACACTTCAGCATTGTAAGTGCATTTTATACTTGACTTCATAAAAATAAATGTTACCCTGCACCAGATCTATTGAAGACTTCCTGCTTTATCCAGCACCCTGTTCTGACTACATCAGTGTGAGGGTGACCACTGGATCCTGGTGATCCAGATCAGGATCCAATTAAGTCTTCTTCAAAGACCTCCACATGGAGCTCAGCTATCTGTGTACCTATATTGGGCAGACAGGTGTGGAGCATTCTACAGCTGGTAACATTTATTTTTTTAAAGGCGGTGGCGGAAATGCTAGTCCACCCCTAGAAGCTCCGACTCCTCTAAGCTGAGCAGGAGTGGGGGCAGGAGCATGTACAGAGAAATCATTAAAACCTCAAAGACACAATAGGTTTCCAAATGTAATGCACCGAAGGACAGGTTCATTTTTCGAGGCCTATTCAATTCTCAGCGGCGTTTCTCCAGAATGGTCACATGGGCACTCTGGGTAGAGAGGTGTACAGGAAAAGCCATGATGTCCAGGTACCGTAGTGCCTGGGAATGAGCGTAGCCAGATATCATAGTGATGTCCAGCGGCTATGTTGGGGAATTGAATTCCTCCCCTGTGTTTTAAAATTTTATCTTTATTACTTATTCATTAAAACAAAAATCATTCTTTCCATAAAGTCCCAGATAAATTGAGCTAAATAGTTTTAAAAATAAAGCTGTGTAAAGTAAGAAATATGTGACATTAAAATAAAATAACACTCCCCCCTCCCCCTTTACTAGTCCTTCCTTTTCCCCTACTGGTACAGAATCTGCCTCACATCGGTAATAACTTAATCTGGACTAACCCCTTAGCATTGCTCTAGACTGATATATGTAATATATGTACTGTTATTCTAAACTTATTTGAAATGTATTTAATGTTTTCTTCCAATATTCTGGGATTTAGTCCCGTTTCACTTTCTGTACCTCCTACTTTTGAAAAAACTCAATAAACTATATTTAAAATAAAAAAAAATAATATAAGTGACATATATTCCACTAGTGTGTATAGATCCGCCTCTGTTTAAGTCAAGATCTATCAATGCGAATTCCTTCCCTATCACCTTACTGTTGGCACAATTATTTATAATCATATTCGGGTAACAGATCCATATTTATTGCTTTTTAATTCACCCTATAAACTTGTATAATATAAACTTGCCTAATGTATGGGTATGTTAATCGCAATTCACACCTATATTAAAGCTTTTGTGGGATTCATCTTATTTATAAATATTGCCAGTCTTACATATATTACTATTCAGGTTTGAGCTCACTGCTCAAGTAGACTTCTAAGAAGCATATAATATGTACGCAGATTTCTGCTTCAATGTCTCACTTGTATTCCTAACCCATATCATGTCATTTAATGATTGGAAGAATTGCAATAACCACTATTTACTGATTCCTGATAGTTACACGTCAGATACAAGTAGTATACCTTTTCTGCTGTGTCCATTTAGTATCTATTCTTGTCATGCACCACTTATCCCCTTGTACCACTGGTATATATTTATCATGCTACAACTCCTCCCTGTGTTCTACACTAGGTTGTCATGAGTCTTTTTTTGTTATAACCATTGTATAATCCCCTCATTTGCCCTCTCTAGATATATATATATATATATATATATATATATATATATATATATATATATATATATATATATATATATATTGTGGCAATGGGAGTGGTTTGCCACAGGCCTCTAATAGTGGAATTAGCTATGGTGCTAACTGTCTGCAGGTAAAAGGCTGCAGACCAAGTTATATACAGGTGTAGCACTGGGCTTAATTTCAGTAATGTACAGGTCAGAGACATGTTGTAAAGTCAATGTAAAAAGTAATTTACTTGCATGCTTTAATGTGTCTGTATCCACAGAGCTGATAGGGGTGGCTGTGCTGATTAGGCATTACAGAACACCTGAGGAGCCATCCTTTAAAGACAAGGTGGGAGTGTCACCTGTCAGTCATCCAAGCCTGTGGGAGGAGACCTGTGTATTTAATCCTGGAGTTGTGCTCTTGTCAGAGGTGACTGACGCTGAACTAGTTGGCCAGTCAGTAGTGAGCTGGGCTATGTCTAGTTAGTGTTTAGGGTCACCAGGAGGTGCAAGTAAAGGTGTTGCTTGCTGGTGTCATCCTGACAGAAGTGTTATTCATTGTGATGCCAACAATAAATATGTTTGATTGAAAACAAGAAGTTTCGTGTTGCTGATGTCTACTGGGTGTTCTTGCAACAGAAGGTGACAAAAGTGCCAGGAGAAGGGTGCGGTTTTGTTACTATATATATATATATCTCATATATATTCTCATATATATATATATATAGTGCTATAACTACTGTGCTAGTTGAGATATGTAACAGTGATGCCAACATGCGTTTCTCTTTTTTCAAGGCGGTTAAAGTGCGTCTAGAAAACGCACTTTCATGTAAAAGTCGAAATATTGCATTAAACTCCTAAATACCAGTTCCTGCAGAGTACCCATACAATTTGTGTCCTTTTGTGGGGCTCCCTCTAAAGGGAACAATGTCATTAATACACCTTCCCCTCCTCTTCATTTCCTATAAATAATCTCATTGCATAAAACAACATACATGTGCACATTCATGTGCCCAGCCGCACTCGGCTATGGCGCACATTTGCACCTTGACCTGCAAATCCATGCACTGCCCTGCCATGCATTTGTGTAAAACTAGGCCTGTGATGTCACAGAACAGTGTCTGCATTGCACTTTTGCTTCAATAACTTGTAAATGAATGTTAAAGGAGAATTTTCTTTCCCTCTGTTACCAGTTTATATGTCACACAACGGACACCAAGCTTTACAGTAGAAGCTTGGAAGGCCATCTAGATACTGAATTAATTATAGCCCTGGTCCTGCTCTTTTAGGGAGACCCCTGCTTGTGTGTCTCGATTCCGAAAAGAGTCTATGACCTCAGACCAAGGGACTGGTGCAGAGTCAGTATATGCACCAGATTATTCAGTGCAAATATTATGTAATCTTCTAAGTAGAAATGTTTGCTGAAGTTCTTGCTCGTGAGACATGCGTTCTCTATTTGGTGTGATAAAAACAAAAATATATATCCATCATTTAAAAAAAAACTCCTATCTGCCACAAAAAAATAATGAAGTCACACAAACAAATGTCCGCTAAATCGCGCAATATAGCCGCGAGCAATGAAGGAAGTGCTATCAGCTGGAGAGGTGTATTTCCAATCACCTAATCCGAAGCGACTAGCTAATGGTGCTGGGCGCTATCATCATCAGCGTGAATTCAAACCTGTCCTCTAGGAGGCGCAAAAGATTCAGCTCCTGACAGGTGTAGATGCGCCTCCATGCTGGTCTGCCTCAGCTGCGTTTTCGTGAACATGTACATTGCCTACATTACACCGCCCTACCCTCCCGTGTTGCGCCTCTTCAGTCGTAAGAACTGCAAGCGTCAGATGCCCTCAGCTCTGCATGTATGTATATAGGTGCGCTCTTTTTCTGGGAATGCACAGTGCTGGTGTAATTTCATCTCGGCATTAGACCCAAGGGGGTATTCAATTGTCCGCAAGTTTCTTTTTTTGACCGTGTTAAGTAATTTTAACGCTGTTTTTTATAATTTTCGAGCGGGTTAACTTTACCCGCGATTCAATTCCATTTTTAACATTCAGTTTTTTTGTCATGAACTGGTCCTCTCGCTCTCCAGTAGAAAGTCTATTGAAAGTATAGGGTGTGTGAGAGGCAGCCGCGTTAAAAGCTATTCAATTGTTTTTTAACGCGGCGCGTTAAACAGGCCAATTTTATATCGCACCTCTTTGGCGTGTGATAAAATAATAATAGTAGTTTAATAATGAAAAAAAAAAAAAAAAAGATAAAACATGTTTATCAGTAATGCCTAACATGTAAAAGTTGATTTTCTTATGAAAAAATAATGGCAAAAAAACATAAAAAAAAAAAAATTTAAATCGCTAATTAATTATATTTATGTATGTTTTTGGTACAAACATGTATATACTAATGTGTTTTGACATGTATAAATGAGTCTATGGTAAAAAATAGTTCAATAAAAAAATATGCTAAAGAAAGTACTGTAATGTAGATATTATCAATGTGTAATGTAATCTAATGTATGAAAATGTATGCAAAACCTTTTTTTTGTGTTATACATGACCACGTTAAAACTCCCCTTCACTCCCCCAAAAACTCGCAAACACAATGATTAATGCGCGGGGGCAGCGTTCCCTCATTTTCGATGGAATTGCACAAGTTTTCGCGCTGCGTTAACTAAAAACGGTCGCTATAGCAGTTAAAAACCCACGGGTGATTTTTTTTTTTTTTTTTTTAACACTGCGGGGAAGAAAAAAGCTCGCAGAAAATTGAATACCCCCCAAGGTGTCTAATTATATTTTTCCAAGACTCCGAAGGCGCTGAGAAGCTAAGAGCTGAAGTATACAAATGCCATCATATGCTCTGATTTCAACATGACTCCTAAGTCAACGATCAATCGTGATACTGGCTTACACTGTGTGATGAGAGATGATGCATTTAGCTGTGAACCGTGGAACCCAAAGAATCTAGCAGTGAATTTCTCTTTCCGGTCTGACACAATGATTATTGCACTTGGTAGAGATGGAGATTAACAAAAGATAGTCTCTACCTGTCACTATAAGCCTTACCCTCACTAGGTGCTGTAATAAACTCTGCCACTGAAACTCAGTTCCCAGAGAAAATGATGTTCAATACTGTATTGCATTTTTGTTTTGTTTTTTACTGCTCTTTAATAAGAGGTCACCTCTGTTTTCAATGGGTACATGGTAATATTGCCCTCATTTTGATCCCTCTCCCATAGAAAAATGCTACGGTACCAAAACACTCAAAATTTCCCCCCAGCACACTACTAAAGCCAGCAAAAGACCTGCCATTTCTACTGTAGATACAAATGCAAAAGTCTTAGTTGCACACATTTGCAAATGTATGTTAAAGCCACCCGCCACTCCACGGCGCTTTTGCTAATAGGGTGGTCCTAACTCTAAACAGTGAGAGTCCCATATATTTGGGCCATACATATGTGTTTTTCAATTGAGAGCTAACTTACCAAAGAGGTACCCTAGAAGCCTCCAAACAGCAATTCAGCGCCAGTACTCACTCTCAGCTACTGACACCAACGTGCCTCTCGGACAAATACAGAAGTGGAAGCTGCTCAATCAATGTGTGCAACTAAGACTTTTGCATTTTTATCTACAGTAGAAATGGCAGGTCTTTTGCTGGCTATAGCAGTGTGCTGGGGGATCTCTCTGTGTGTCTGTTCCTTTCAGGATAACCCCAGCCTTTCAAGCACCTGCTATGAGCCTATAAATTGATTGAGCAGCTTCCAACTTCTGTAGTTACCAAAACACTGACTGATTATGTGAATAAGCCCCATTAGAGATTGCACGTTCTGATGTATCAATGACTGGTGTTTATTCCTTTCATAATTTGTAGATTAGATCTGGATCAATACATTTCTTGCTGAGTAGTGATCAGCATATAAACAGTCTCCCACCAGCAGCTTTCACATCACAGGGGAGGAATCCAGCACCTCATTCCTGCCCCCCATGTAGCGTCAGATCACACGTAGACTGTAGACGGAGGGGGGATTCTGGGGTAGCGTGCTGTGAGGACACGTATTAAACCATGACCAGATTGTTTATAGCACAGGAGAAGATGGCAGCGTGTCAGTCACCTGTAGAGCGACAATCTGCTCTGCCCTAAGGACGTGCTGTTTATATCAGGGATGAAACTAATGTATTCAGTAATTGCTTTATTACACTGCTGCAAATCAGGAGCAAGATAAACTGATTCATTAACCAGTTCAGTGTGAAATGCCTGTTCTAAATGTACCAAGAGAGTGTGAAATGCGCTGCGCTCTATATTAACCCATTAGGTGTAAAATTGTAATTAATGACATTAACCTATGCGGTCAGAAATGCTGTATACTGATGGCTGACATTATCCTACAGAGTATTCAATTCCGTTTACTGTACATTAATCCATTCAGGGAGAAACACAACATATGCTTAATTCCCCTGAGCAATCTATATTAACCCATTCAGTACAGAATTCCAAATAACCTATGTTCATCTATTTAGGGTCCAATTCAGTCTAGCACAATAAGTGGAAGTTTTCACTAAAGTGAATATAACACACTTTTTTGTACCCAAAGTTTCAACTATTGCGTCGAAACATAGGCAAACCGAGGGGTGTGGGGGTTTCTAGTGCCTGGAAACCCACCTTCAAGCCTGGGGTACTGTATAATTAAGGTGGCTGGACCCTGCTCCCGCTTCACACAGCTCTGCTTGAAAAGGGAGAGTTGCATGCACCTAACAGTAGTGCATACAGCATTGCCCATGTATATTATGGGGATAGGATGAGTTGGAGAGCAGCCAAGCACTGTCTAAAATCATAACCATGCTCCCATGCATGCTGGTCACGCCCACTGGCGGTGTGGTGTGCAAACCCCCCTCTACAAATCCTGCGTTTGCCCCTGCCAGAGTATCACCGAATACAATGGAAGTGCTGGCTGGACCTGGCAAAAAAGTACAGGACTGGCGAGCAGAAACGTTGGACAAAAGGATGCGTGTAGCTTTGAGCAGCGTCTAGCTGTTTTTGCCTGATCTATTGTGGGCTTAATGTCAGCCATTAACTAGAAGGGCATGCTGGTACTTGTTGGACCACAAACACCGGTATGACCTTCCACAATAGCGAAAACATTCTCACACAGACACATATTTTGAAATAAAGTTTAATTAATGCGCTCACTGAAAACCTTTGTTCATCACTTTAATATATTGATCCTAAGATAGTGGGAAATACATCTGTCTTTGTAATCCAATGGGAGACAACCCTTCCCCCCATAAAAACCAAAGCAACTGGTCACAACAAGCACCCACCACTGAATGATTGTGAACTGAATTGACTGGTCAAATGCTTGTGATTGGCTGATTGGCTGCTTGTGATTGGCTGATTGGCTAATGCTCATTCTAATCCAATTTACTCTTTGTATTACCAAAATGCAAAAAATTCTTCTTGGATTATGAAAAAAAAATACAAATATTTAATTTTATAATAACCTGGGGCCTAAATAATTAAGGAACTTAGGAAAGAATTTGAGCAAGTTTTCTTACTCAAGTTTTCTGGACGAAACCATGTTGCAGTTCAAGGGGTGTAACTTAGTTTATTATTTTGCACATAAGTTAAATACTGGCTGTTTTTCATGTAGCACACAAATATCAACTTTAAATTTCAGTGTACAAATAAACTATCAAGTATTTGTGTGCTACATGAAAAAAACAGCCAGTATTTAACTTATGTGCAAAATAATAAACTAATTGACACCCCTTGCATTACAACATGTTTTTGTCCAGAAAACTTAAGTAAGAAAACTTACTCAGATTCTTGCTTAAGTTCCTTAATGAATCAGGCCGTTTTAAATTTATCTGTCAAATTTGCTGATTAATACATTTACCCCCAGGTGTCCCAATCTTGTTCATTATCTAGAAAAGTGGTCTTGGGCTTTTTTAAACATTGAAAAAAACAATGACATTTATTATAAATTACAGTGGGATTCAAGCACATTTTTGCTTAAATCCCACTGTCCCTGAATCTTTGTCTCACACAACATATGGGAAGCAAATTCAGAGAGAAAAACACTTGATCAATATTATTAATATTATTTATTTATATCATTACTGCAATTACTCTGACAGATGTATAATTACCCATTCAATGCAAAATTCTAAATACTCTATATTAACATATTTAGTGCGAAATGTACTGCATCCTAATAACTCTATATTAGCCGACAGTGCTGAATCCTAATTACTGTACAATAACCAATTCATGATGAAACATACTGCACTGTAATTACAATATAACATCCCATTTAGTGCAAAATTTGAATGATTCAATATTAGGGAAAATGCCGTGAAGATTCACGGAGACGGAAGTTCGTGGCGGAATGGCCATTTTGCAATGTTTTTTTGCAAATTTACATTTCGTGGAATTTATAGCCTATGAATAGACCTGGGACGACTGCGGTCCATTTAATTCTTCTGTGTGGTGTCATTGGGAACAAAAGAAGGGAATGATAAAAATAATCCAAGCAACAGTTCGCTCACCTCTACTCACTATTAACAAAGTAAGGGTGAAACAGCGCATCAAACTTCTCTACATGAACCCATTCATAGAATCCAGAAATTCATTCAGTGGAATAAATTGCGATATAATAGTAAACACTGTCATTCGTCTACATTTCTCAGTGCAGTGTTCATTAACCTGTTAAAGGACTAAGCTATGATAATCTCTCCCTATTAATCCATTCTGTGTGAGTGTTCCTCTTCTTTGTGCAAGTTTAACGCATTTCAATTGCAGTGCGGTGGTAGTCTTAATAGTGAACAAGTACATGTCGAGAATTCCTAGAAAGTAACATACCGCCATTGACATTTCCGTCACTTCAAAGGGCGACAGTTACATTCCTGCTATTAAGGGGGCAATGCGAGGACCCAACGGCTGTATAATGGCTTTTAGGAAGGGTTGTACATTATATAGCCGGTGGACCCTCGCATCGCCCCCTTAATAGCAGGAATGTAACCGTCGTCCTTTGAAGTGACGGAAATATCAGTGCCGGTATGTTACTTTCTCGGAATTCTTCTATGTCACTTTTTGAAGAAGTCTGTTTTTCCTACATGTCGGGAATTAGAGCAGTCGGCATTATCATATCGTTGTAACTGCTGTCGGCATTTACTTGTTGGCACAGTCATACCCCAAGCTGGATCATGTATGCACACATCCACAAAGACTTACCCGGTGAGCTAACCCTTACCCCTCTGGGCCAGCATTACCGGGGCATCAGCTGCAGTGGTGATGTTTTTCTGCAAAAGTGCGTCAATAAGTGATATTTTTTCGCCGTCGTGGGGCTGTCAATGACAAATAGTTCCGGAGAGAATGATAAAGAATAGAACTATAAAGTCATATTTGATTCTATGTTCTGTCTTTTGATACAATAGAGCTACCGTTTAGACACAACAGTGTCCAGTCCATAGACCTGAGATTATCAGTTCTCGCCAAGGGCAGAAAATCCATCTGATAGAATAATGTGAAGCTGGAGGACCCCATTTATCTAATAATAATCAGTAAATTCAACGGTGTCAGGTGCAGTATGTTTTCCTTCATATATAATGGTTTTGCCCTATAATTTAAAAAGTTCATGCACTGCTTAGAAATGGGTTTATTAACATGTCTGTTCTTTACAACTCCAGGGTTTTTTATTGTAAAACAATAGAGTAGCACAATAAGGCATTGACACCAACTGCTAAGGATGATTGCAGTGGCTGTTCATGTATATGTCAACTGACAGGAAAAGTGGAGGGGGTCAAACATCTTACTCATTGTGGATAATTATGGTATGTGCATCCTGTGCCCAGCAATTAGCGACTCCTTCAGTCACTCATATGATTCAGTGATGGGTACGCTGGTCACAAGCCTGCATTTTCTCTCTCCGGAGGCCGTAGATGAACTTAAAAAAGAAAGGATTTAATTCGATTTCTAAATATGTTAGTTTTTCTCTTTTCCAGAGCGGCAGAAGAGTGGCAAGATACAGAAGAGAAAGTAATCAACTCGTTCAGCAAAACCCGAGCAATCAGGCTCCTTTAATGCTCCAGGAGAGGTGTTAAAATATCACAGACTCGTCTTCTCAACACAATAGGCCTAATTCATTAAGGAAAGTAAGGTAAAAAATGAGTTTTCTCCTGGACAAAACCATGTTACAATGCAAGGGGTGCAAATTAGTTTTTTCATTTTGCACATAAGGTAAGGACTGTCTGTTTTTTCATGTAGCACACAAATACTTGATAGCTTTTTTGTACACTGAAATTCAAAGTTGATTTAGGACATGCCCTACATAATATAAATCAGCCAGCATATTTTAAATTGACATCCCCCTCCAATGCAACATGGTTTTGTCAAGGTGCAAAGTTACACTTTTTTTTTACCTTTACTTCCCTTAATGATTCAGGCCCAATGCAGGATACACCAAGCTCATGGATGGGAGCAAGCTTGTTACAGACAGAACTGACATCTCAGAGTGCACATGTAAAGGAGAGGAACTTGAAAGGAGGGATGGGGATAAGGTTGCAGGAGTTGGAGGAGAATAATGGGAGGGGTAATAGTGGCGGAAGGGGTATGGTGGGAATAGATGGTGTCCACGGATGGAGGAGGCAGTTCCCGCAGTTGCATTTGCAAAACATCTTCCTTATCCAGTGCAGAGTATCTTATGCAACTCTGCACTCTCAACTGCTGTCCCTCCTCTATGGGGATGATATCAGGCTCTCGCCCCCCCTCTGTACTCTCAGCCATATTACCCCTCCTCTGTGGGGGTAATTTCCTTAAGGCTATGGTGCCTCCTATATGCATCTCCCAGCCTCTCCTGGGTGTTAAAAAACCTTCCAGTATTAAGACTTTTAAATCTGTCATACTGTGTCCTGGTCCAGAGAAGTGTTTACCCACAGGGGGTGTCCAGAGTCTTCTTCATTGTGTGTCTGTGTAGATTCATCCTGTATTGCAGTTTCTGCTTGGTGTCTCCAATATAGATTCCCTCAGGGCTTCTTGTACACTGTATCATATATACCACATTGGAGGATGTACATCAGAATGTGTCAGTTATTTAATTAATACCAAAATACAGGGACCTGTGTCACATGCAACCAGGAAAGTACTACGTGATTTGTTTAATAAATTACAACATCACCTAATCATCAATAAGGAAAAGAAACTCAACAGACTAAGGATGAAAGCTGGTCTCAATGTGCCAGACAAAAAGCAAAATACACATAATAATTTGGATACATCAACATCTGTTGTGAACCTCTCACAGTATGAGCCAAGCACAGTGGAAAACAATGTTTTATCCAGAGGACTTACATTCTGTACCACAAAACCATTCGGCACAGCTCAGTTTTGCAGTGATGTGGAGGAATTCTTCTGAAGATTGCGGCTAAAGGAATTCTTTTATGACAAAACAGATATCACATCACAAGTTGATATACAACGAGATCCAAGGACAAAAGGATCTAGGATCTTGTTGCAGGACAAAAACCTTTTTTTCTTTCTAGGACAAAATCCTAGAAAGAAAAAGAGGACAAACTGGACCCCACAGCCGGGACACTACCAAACTATGGATCACTATATAGACTGTTTCAGAAACAAAGTAACATTTGAGATTTTGGACAAACGCCACAAGGTGACAGACAATCTCAATGTGGAGGAGAGGAATACTATAAAATCATTAAAATCATTAAACCTGCATATAAAGGAGGATCTGTAGTAATTATATAATATAATATAATATATTATTGTAAATTATTTATAGCATTGGCACTCAGGAATAATAATCCTGCCAGCCATACGTATGCTCCCAATTGCCACTGATAATAAGTTTCCCAGGTGCCAATATTACTTAATTAATGGAATTTTTTTCCTTCACAGGCCATCTCCGATGACACATTCTTTTTCACTTGCTGCAATCAGCACTTTGCTAAAGGTCATGTCAATTAGGATTAACAGACCTTTACCTTATGCAGCCCTTATAAGTCCCTCAATCTAACAAATCACCGCACAAGTAAAGTTGGGCTTTCATTTTTCTGCTGGTGCTGCAGAGTCTTGTTTTATTTGCCTTTTTGGTGACTTCTGCTTCGTCCATCACGATCGTACCTTCTCCAACCCATCAACTTCAGCTTTGTCCCTCATGACCCATCCTCTTAGGACTTGACTGGTAATGGTGTGTCTCTGATAGTAACCCCAGCCAAATGGCTCTCCTGGGATCAACCAGCACAGTGACAATTTCTTTCTTTCTGGATCCGGTTTTATACCCTCACTGCTTGTTATGTGCCAAAATATGACACCTCCCATTCTCCTATCTGCATGAAGCAGTATTAAGGGCTGATTAAAAGCTGATTTGTCAAAAGGCAAAAGTCGTATGGCCAGCGAAAACGGACAATGAAACATGAGGTCCAGGGAGCAATGAGCTATAAGAAGGTCCAATGAAGTATAGCAATGAGATATATCAAAGAGGCAACAAGGGTGACAATCAGAGATAAGAGAAGGGCCAATGAGAGGCAGGGGGGTGGGTAATGAGGATGGCAATAAGAGATATCAAAGGTGCAACAAGGGTGACAATCAAAGATAACAGAAGAGCCAATGAGAGGCAGGGCGTTGGGTAATGAGGATGGCAATAAGAGATATCAAAGGGGCAACAAGGGTGACAATCAGAGATAAGAGAAGGGCCAATGAGAGGCAGGGGGGTGGGTAATGAGGATGGAAATGATAGATATCAAAGGGGCAACAAGGGTGACAATCAGAGATAAGAGAAGGGCCAATGAGAGGCAGGGGGGGGGGTAATGAGGATGGCAATGAGAGATATCAAAAGGCTAACAAGGGTGACAATCAGGGATATGAAAGGAACCATTGAGAAGTAGGGGGGTGGGCAAAGAAGATGGCAATGAGAGGGAACAATGAGGGTGGCAAAGGGCAATGAGTAAGAGAGGGTTGTAATATATATATATATATATATATATATATATATATATATATTGTATATAGTGTTAGATTATGGGTTTTTTTTTTCGGAATCAAATATACTGAACCCCTACCCTTCTCTGGAAAACCTGTGTTTACCCCTGAAAGGTTGTAGCAATTTGCAATACCTTCTGTAGGAGTAATATTTCCAAACTCCTTGAGTTTAGTTCCCAGTAATGTGCTATCTCTAATCACACAGTCTGTGTCTGTGAATATACAGTCCTGTGCAGTCAGCTTGAGCTGAGTTAATAGCTCCTCTATTGACAAATCAGACTTTTGATGTTGTTCATAAAACAAGTTGTGCTGTATCAGAAAGTTTTTGCGGTGATTGCAATAAATTTTAAATGTGTCTATTAATATTAATATGTTTGGATTCTCTTTGTTGCTGCAGACAGCCCTTCAATGTAAGCCTTGTATATATCACACCCTTTTGTCGTAGGTACATAAGCCTGTATGCTGCTTTTTGAATATTGGTCTATTAGTCTACAAATACCAATTGCCACAGGTCCGCCTTGTCCAGGTCTGAAATGTTTTCTAGTTGCAGTAAAAATGCATTTACCATTTTTTGCCATGTTTTGTTGTGATACTGTGTGGAGAATGTAGTCTTGTGCGATAACAAAAATATCACCACAATAATGATAAAAAGTAATGTATCGCTATAACGATATATAGCACGATAAGTATTCATTTAGTACAAAATATATGTATTTGAGGTCTTCAATCAAAAGTCAGAATTAATCTCTTTTTGTCTCTCTCTGCCCTCCTCATTCACTCTCTTATCCCTCCTCATTCACTCTTTTCCCCCTCCTCATTCACTCTTTTCCCCCTCCTCATTCACTCTCTTACCCCTCCTCATTTACTCTCCTCCCCCTCCTCATTCAATCTCTTATCCCTCCTCATTCACTCTTTTCCCCCTCCTCATTCACTCTTTTACCCCTCCTCATTCACTCTGTTCCCCCTCCTCATTCATTCTTGTACCCCTACTCATTCACTCTATTATCCCTCCTCATTCACTCTCTTCCCCCTCCTCATTCACTCTCTTATCCCTCCTCATTCACTCTCTTACCCCTCCTCATTCACTCTCTTCCCCCTCCTCATTCACTCTCTCCTCCCCTCCTCATTCACTCGCTTCCCCCTCCTCATTCACTCTCTTCCCCCTCCTCGTTCACTCTCTTATCCCAACTCATTCACTCTTTTACCCCTCCTCATTCACTCACTTATCCCTCCTCATTCACTCACTTATCCCTCCTCATTCATTCTCTTATCCCTCCTCATTCATTCTCTTATCCCTCCTCATTCATTCTCTTACCCCTCCTCATTCACTCTCTTACCCCTCCTCGTTCACTCGCTTCCCCCTCCTCATTCACTCTCTTCCCCCTCCTCATTCACTCTATTATCCCCCCTCATTCACTCTCTTCCCCCTCCTCATTCACTCTCTTATCCCTCCTCATTCACTCTCTTACCCCTCCTCATTCACTCTCTCCTCCCCATCTCATTCACTCGCTTCCCCCTCCTCATTCACTCTCTTCCCCCTCCTCGTTCACTCTCTTATCCCTCCTCATTCACTCTTTTACCCCTCCTCATTCACTCACTTATGCCTCCTCATTCATTCTCTTATCCCTCCTCATTCATTCTCTTATCCCTCCTCATTCATTCTCTTACCCCTCCTCATTCACTCTCTTACCCCTCCTCGTTCACTCTCTTACCACTCCACTTTCTCTCTCACCCCTCCACTTTCCCTCTTCCAGTCACCTTTTCCACCCCTTTTCTTTTCTTTCCCCTTTCTCTCTGTCCTCTCTTTTCTCTCACTCCCACCTCCTTTTTCTCTTTGCCACTTTTCTTTTACTCCCTTACCCTACTATTTCATTCTTCTCTCCTCCCATTTTGTTAAGCATCCTCATCTTTTGTTCTGCCCCCTCCTTCCTCTTTTGCTCCCTTCCCTCTCTTCTTTTGCTCTCCTCAGCTTTTGCTGTGTTTACCTTCCTTCCTCTTTCACTCAGCTCATCCACCGCTCCTACTGCCTCTACATCCCACATTCAGTCTCTCTTACCTTTACTGGAGACTGTGACCCCGTCTCTAAAGCACCATCCTGGTATCATTTCCTCGTGGGATGGTCATGATTAGAAAAAAAAGTTCACAGTCCAATTATACCATGATAACAAAATTAGCCACATCGCCTTGCCATTCTTTTTTTTATTAACTTGGTGATACTATATTATAATACTATAATGTAGCATATTGCACACCTCTAGTACCATGTATGTTTTGAGAACACTTCTAGTTTGATGGCTGGTCTCTCTGCATTGAGCAATGTTTATCCTATCTTTCTTACATCAGTGTATCTTTGTCAGACATCTGTAATAATGGAACTACTGGCAAACATAGATGCTCTATATATGTACAACACCAAACTAAGGGAGCCCTAGTGGCTCAAATGTCAAACTAGAGTTTACAGGTTGCAGAAGCAGTTAACTGCAAAAGAAGTTAGTGACAAAACATAATGATAGTGACATCAGTCCCCACTTCCGCTGCTCGGGATGCGTGATTGGTGTCATTGAGCAGCGGTGGGTGAATTCTTATGAAGCATATCAAGTCATCATGATCCCACCCCCACTTGCCCCTTGGATATCTCCTCTGGTAGATCCTGGATGGGAGGCTCAAAAAGGGGGCAAGTATGGTTTGACCGGCAAGAAGATGACTGTACACACAACGGTAAAGGTCAAGCAGGGTTAACAACCCCACAAAAATTTCCAAAATTCTAATTATTTACGAAGAGGCCAGATTCTGTTTTATGTAAAAAATTCAGCTCTCAATAGCAATTCAAACATTTAGCATTGGGTAATTATCGGATATTGTGCTTGTTCTGGGGCCAAGTAGTAATGTTATCGCTGGTGATAACACAGTGCGTGTTGCTAGTATAATGGAACCTTTTATCTTTGCCTATCTGCTGCTATCAATAGAATTTATTTGCTGGATGCAGGATTCATTTATCTTCTATTTAAAGAGGGAGAAGCGATGCTAGATTTAAGCTGCCATAAAATATGATAAGACTGAAATGCCGCAGAAAATATTTCTCTCACAACATCTAGTAAAACAATACTATACTGAACGGATGTATTTATATTTCCCACATTTCATAACCTTTGATGCAAAGTATTTTTCTGCCAGAAATGTTTTACATGCAACTATTGTGAGTCTATGCTCATCTAAAGATGATTTTACAACATAAGTTAAGGTATTCATTCATAGCAAAATGAATAAACTACAAAAATATATATTATTGATCTTGAGATAATATTTTTTCTTCTCTATAACCTGAAAGATTGCCGGTATGACTGCAGACGGGGTCATGTTCTTGAGCGTCTATCATCTGCTTGTGTGTTTGAGGCTACTGGAATTACGGGCATGTATGTAGTAGGGCCTGATTGAGGGTTCAGGCCGCCCTAGGTTAATACGCTCGTAGCCCCCCCTCGCTTTCCATGCCATGTTAATACGTGCTAGGTAAAAGCAAACCTTAATTTAAAATCTAACTTCTGTCACCCCCCCCAGCAAGGTTTATGTTCCTGAGCTCCAGTTGGCTTTTTAAAAGGGGCAGCACGGTGGCATAGTGGTTAGCACTTCTGCCTTACAGCACTGGGGTCATGAGTTCAATTCCCGACCATGGCCTTATCTGTGAGGAGTTTGTATGCTCTCCCCGTGTTTGCGTGGGTGTCCTCCGGGTGCTTTGGTTTCCTCCCACACTCCAAAAACATACTGGTAGGTTAATTGGCTGCTAACAAAATTGACCCTAGTCTGTCTGTGTATGTGTGTTAGGGAATTTAGACTATAAGCCCTAAAGGGGCAGGAACTGATGTGAGTGAGTTCTCTGTACAGAGCTGCGGAATTAGTGGCGCTATATAAATAAATGGTGGTGATGATGAAGGGTCACAGCTAACTTTGTCAATCATTTCATTTTCATGAAAAAACAAAGGTGTATAGCATAACGGAGGCATGAATGAGAGCTACTGAGTTTGATGTCGTAAGAGTGAAGGTGGATGGGGCTGTCACACCTGCGCATGTTTCCATCTTTGCCTCTCCTGTTCAGTTATCCTCAAGCTCCCACCCAAGGATGACTCATTGTCTTCAGCCTTTACCATCATTATCATTTATTTATATAGCGCCACTGATTCCACAGCGCTGAACAGAGAACTCACTCACATTAGTCCCTGCCCCATTGGAGCTTACAGTCTAATTTCTCTAACACAGACACACACACAGACTAGGGTCAATCTTGATAGCAGCAAATGAACCTACCAGTATGTTTTTGGAGTGTGGGAGGAAACCGGAGCACCCGGAGGAAACCCACGCAAATATGGGGAGAACATACAAACTCCACACAGATAAGGCCATGGTCTGGAATTGAACTCAAGACCACAGTGCTGTGAGACAGAAGTGCTAACCACTTAGCCACCCTGCTGCCCATGGGAATACATCGAGATTAAAACCCTCCTATTTTCTCATGTTTTCTTTTTACTTTGGACAACATCTATTCGCTTATATTTTAAAATGAAAGTCAGCTTTCTCTCTTCCTGTGACAATTTTGCACCCACCAAGAAATTTGTGCCCCCCCTTTAAAAGACTCCTGTCCTAGGCTGCATCCTATTACATAATCAGACCCTGCACAAAAGTTGTATATTCAATGGGCAATAGCAAGATAGGCATGGATGCTGTAAGGAGGGGTATAAAATACCTGGACCTGGGACTACCTTGGGTAGAGGGAAACAACAGATATAATGGGGATGGACAGGGGCACATGGCTCCATCCCATAGCAGATTATAATGGGGGTGGATGGGTTTTTCCTGACTGGGACACATGGCTTCGGACCCATCCGCCCAAAGAATGTGCAGAGCGAGATTATAAGCGGGGGAAAAACAGGTGTAGGTAACTACGTTAGCACCTAGACAACTGTCGAAGTCGTATAATTGGATGAACGAAAGTATATTGGTTAATATTGTTATATTGTGCGATTGCACTCATTATGCCACGGTACACGTGACATACTGCGATCGCACAGTAAAATACACACGCACATACTCGCATTACAACATTTCGTTATTTATATAATTCATATTCATATTGGTTCCGTTATACAGTGATTAATGAGCAGATAGTATTAGTTTATTATTAGTTTATATATTATGATTATATGTACACTTCAGTGTTATTTAAGGTTCAGGTTATAGGAAATGCGTCATGTCTGATATCATTTTAAGTCCCTATTCATTAGCAGCTGTCCGGTTCATTCGCCGAAGAGGTCGCATATTGCATACTCTAGTTATTGATGTTAGGGAATAAATAGTCAGAGTAATGCCAAACTGTAAAATGCTAATGGACTAGTTGTAACTGGTTTCTGGGCGGGAGAATCATCTGGAATGTTGACCCTTAGCCTTGGAGGGGGTTGTTTGAACTAGCCTATGACCTGTTTACACTAGAACCACCTGAAGTCTGGACCTATAGAAGCAAGCCACGTCATCTGCATTGTTCTCTCTGTAACACTGAATGTATATAATCATAGCTGTCCTCCCACTAGCTTCAGTCTACTCTGACCACAGTATTCTAGAGTGATATACTGTTCACTGGTACCCGTGGGAGCGCAGCGAGCGCAATGCGAACGCGGTATGTATGTATCTTTTGGTATTGGCTGTACTGTATTATATTATATTTTAATCATGTATTGAACTGTTAAACTTTGCATCTGCTAAAATAAATTACTTTGTGCGTTGGAAACACAATACAATCGCTTGGGCAATGCTTATTTTGAAAACGATAGAATTACTTTAATACAACCTACGGGGTCAGTATTTAGACAGCATATGAAGCTCAAAGTACACAGTCAGTATACAGACAGTGTTTGTGAAGCCTAGACAATGTACATGATCTGTATGCCGATAGTGTGCACAAAGTATAACATTATCCTGCAGGCAGTATGCAGAACAGTAAAGTAAATAGGCAAGCATTACAGATCGCTGAGTGTTGGTTTCTTTATATTAGGCAACACTGGCTCTTTTATCTTCCAAGGTTTGTGTCTCAACGTTGAGCTAACGAGCCATTACTCTTCTGTCTTACAGATCAACAATCTGCTCTTTGCATTATGCTACACATCCAGACTCATTTCCGCACAATCACAGCTGCAGTCTGGAAATTAGAGATCTCCCTGAGAATTAAACAGCACAATTACCTTTCTCTGTAACACTGTGGGCTTGGAAAGACATCTGAACAATCTCAGGGCCTTGCGGAGTAGAGTAAGATAACACAACAATAATCAGATCACTGTAACAAAGTCTACCGTTGGCTTTATACCAAGCCAACCAGAATCTGTGTGTTGAACATAAGCAAAGATCATAGTAATAATTCCCATTTACCCGTTGCCTACATATGTCTCCAAGGTGTCCAGATGAAGGATATACTTGAAATATTTAGGACTATACCAAGCTGAAGAGCTATGTACTGATAATTGTCACAGTTGTACATCTAAGGTAGTTATCCCATACTTGCCAACTCTCCCGCATTGTCCGGGAGACTCCCGCATTTTGCGAGAGTCTCCCGGACGAGTGTGGCAATCTCCCTGATAGGAAGGGGGAAAAAATTTAGTTTAAACGCCGCGATTCACCCGGAATCGCGGCGTTTAGCCCCGCCCCCACTGTAAAATGACGCGATTTGCGTCATTCCGTCACGGGGGCGGGGCCAAAATGACGCGATTTCGCAGCCCCGCCCCCTGCACGCCCACGTCCCAGCCGGCATCTCCCGGAAAAAGAAAAAAAAATGTTGGCAAGTATGAGTTATCCCTTTAACATTGACTGTACTCTAATGCACATTCAAGTTGAAACTTGGTTCTGAATAATGTGTTTGGCGTCTGACCGAATGAAAAAGGCGGAGGGCATCTTGACCAAACGGCTCATAGGGACTTGGACAGATTATCATTTCTGACTCTGGATTGTAGAAATTGATCTTTGTACTTGTAGGACTTTAGGGTTTACTTATCAAAGCGCAGTGATAAGAATAATTTTCTATCACCGCAATTTATCAAGCAAATATTGGCCATGAGAGGTAAGACTTAACTTACTGCTTCATTGGGCCAGTCTCTAAGTCTACGCTAGCCAGATCACACATACTCAGTCCAACCGAAAGCCCAGATTTGGTCTTTCAATTCCACTAATATAAATACATATAGTTATTTTTAAAAATAGACAAAAAATATTTTAAAACCATTAAACGTTGAAAAAATTTCTTTATTCAATATTAAGCATATTTTTAATGATTTATTGCCATCCTGAGACATGTTGGGTTTCTGGAGGCTCCCCTGGTCTCTGTCTGTGGCACACGGGTACATCATTCAACATAAGTCCCAGAGTTCACCTCTCAAAAATCCCACTGACTCACACTCATCATTCTGCTGCTGTCATTTAAGCTAGACCCATTATCTGTCAGTTGGCATTGTGATAGGAGTGGTCTAATACCGAACCTCGAGTTCTACCCATAGGGAAGGGTTTAAACTTGAAAGTAAGGTAACAGGTACACACCAGAGTGGACATTTAAACGCTCTCATTCTTTGCCACTACAATCATGGCCCTCCACAGAGGTGGTTCCATTTATCCCACATCACTCGGGCACCTCTCAAACACATCCATCCAAAAGAGGAAGATCCTCTTTCAAGTGAGTTTCTTTAAGGTGGTGTCACAGGAGTTGATTAGGCGCCAGAGCTTTCTCAGTTATAGAAACGTTATGTTAAACTTTGAAACCACTTCAACCGCTACATGTCCAAAATGTTGGAGGATGCGTTTCAACAACAGTCCAAATAAATACAGCGCTTCTGTGACACCTTCTGCATAAAATGCGTTAAGATTAATGAAGATATTTAATAGTGATTACATGCTGCACTTTAAAGTAATAATAACACTACCTCGCTAAGATTTCTGTAAAATATTTCAATAAAAATATTGCAATAAGGCCTTATACTGCGGTACAAAAGCACGTGGTGACAGCCACTAGAGGACACTTTACCCCTTGGCACAGTGATAGGCAGCCTGATACACTTTAGGAGCCACATGGGCAGCTCCCCAACCTTTCAAAAAGACTACACGTTACCATTAATCTCAGTAATAGGTTAAAACAATACAGTTAATCATACTTACCTACTTTTGAAGGCAGCTGTCCGGGAGGGGGTCCGTCGAAGGGGCGTGGCCACACCTGGTGTGTCGTTAGGCTCCGCCCCGGGCAATCCAATGCAATTTCGGCCAATCGCAGCAGGTGGCGGGACCACGATGCTGCGTTTAGCCACGCCCCCACCCATTTCAACAACAGAGATAGCTGGATCCGGGATTTTTGCCTGCTCTCTCGGGAGTCCGGGAGAACTCACAAACATTCGGGAGTCCCCCGGACATTCCGAGAGAGTAGGCAACTATGTAGTTAATCAGACAAAAAAATACTCATCTGTAATAACATATCAGCATGCACTTTAAACATGTGTTACAAGCTATAACAAATGAATCTGAAAATAAAGCTGGAAGGAGCTGGAGGCTGCTGGTTCAGCCTCAGAGGGCCGCCCGTTGCATATGTTCCAGAAATTGGGGTGTGAGCGAGTAAACTATTTTTCAGTGGAAAAAGAGGTGAGCCAGTCACTAAGACAGTGATGGCTAACCTGTGACACTCAAGGTGTTGTGAAACTACAAGCCCCAGCATGCTTTGCCAGCTATCAGCTAGTTATCTACTGGCAAAGCACGCTGGGACTTGTAGTTTCACAACACCTGGAGTGTCACAGGTTAGCCAACACTGCACTAATGGGTACTTAGTAGATAAAGTCATTTTCTTGCCCTGTTCAGTAGTATTCCGGCTCCTATACGCTGCCACTCTTCTCTCCCTTGTCACGTCAACACTAGATTTGTACTCCAGGAGTTGCGACACGATGAAATATTACTTTGCATCTTAGTTATTAATCCCAAGTGCCATTTTTAACACTAAATAAAACCTCTTGCGAAAGCTTTTGCAGGTAAACAGGGGTGTTTCATTCCCGAGCGCAGCCCAGGCAGATAAAATGGAAAGCTAGGCACCGAAGGGCAAGTCGCCAGACAGAAGCCTCCCGCCTCGCTGGAACGGCTGGAACCTGGCATGTGAGGGAATGAAAAACAGAATTAAAAACCAGGAGATGGGACATAAAAATGCAAATACTGAGACCCGCAGAGTGTGATCAACGCTGAACTGAATGTTAAAAGGCTCTTTCCATCCAAATCATAACATATTACCTGTCACAACAGGAGCTGCTGCTGGTCAAATTAACATACAATTAGAGGCGCATTGTGAATTCTGGAACCCATCAGATGCAGAGCTGCTGACAGACCAGGGTTTCTGAAACTTGTTTTTTTTTTTTTTCAAGCATCATCTACCCTCTCGTGATGGTAAAAGTTTACCAAGTGCCCCCTAAGGTGTGTTTGTCTATACTGAGTACCCCCTGTAGTGTAGTTACCTATTCAAAATACCCCCTAGTGTGATTACTCATATACAACCCCCTCATTGCCTGGCGGGTGGTGTAGCTGTCTTGAATCAGCCACCTGGCTTCTACCTCAGTCTCTATGGCCTCAGGCTGATGGGGAACAGTGAACAGGTGGCCCAGCACATACAGGTTTAATGGCAGCAAAGTACACTACAGGCCTGAGTCATTAAGGAGAGCAAAGCATCAAAGAGGAGTAACTTTGCACTTGGGCAAAACCATGTTGCATTGGAGGGGGAGGTAAATTTAAAATAAGGGGACAGATTTATAGTTGGGGAAGGGCATGTCCTAGACCAACTTTAAATTTCAGTTTAAAAATAAAGCTATCAAGTATTTGTGTGCTAGATGAAAAACAGGCAGTATTTATCTTATATGCAAAATAATAAACTAATCTGCACCCCTTGTATTGTAACATGGTTGGTCCCGGAGAACATTTACTGCTTTTTTTTCGGTGGCAATCGTTAATACAACGATTACCTCCATTATGACACCCACTTTACCTACAAGTAAAAACCAAAATAGTTAAAAAAGCAATGGCAATATTAATAGACTCACCTTTAAAGCGACTCTGAAGATCACCCATGAGGGGAAATGATGACCGCAACTGATTTGGACTGAAGAGCTGTTCGGCACTTCTGTTTCCTGTCATCGTGACTTGTATTCCCGGCAATGTCGGGTTAAGTGTTTAAACACTTAATCTACGGGGGCCAAACATTGCCGCTTTAAATTCAGAGGAATACAAGTCGCGATGACAAAATACAAAACCACAGTGCGTCCCTTTGGAATGTCATGCCAAACAAATATAACGTGTTGCCCACCATAAATCCAATTCAAAGTTGGCTAATGGAAGCAAATGCCTGATTGGTTGCAACGGGTCACATGACACGTATGCAGTTTATACCATATTGATACAGCAGCATGTCAGAGATGAAGGTTACCTGTCTGACATCATTTTTAAATACCAGTAAACGCTGTGAGACGCTACTTGTAATATCTGTTACAAACTCATTCATAAACAATAGGTGTTTGATGCCAATCATCAATTAAATGTACTGAAAAGTTAATAAAATTAGTATCGGCCTGTAAAAAAAAAATGTTGATTGTCAAAAAACATAATATTCCAGTGACACTACTGAATTCCATGCACCATCACCGTGCTCCGTCCTCTAGAGAGTTCTTAATTGCAATTATTTGATATATTTACATAGAACATAAATAAGATGGCAATACAGCATGGAGCTGTGCATAAATCAGAATAAATTGTCATTAGAAATACTTCACAGGTGTAGTAAGGTTGAATGGATGGGACTCAGGACAAGACCTTATAAATCTTCCATGAAGTAATATCTATTAATTACAACTAATAGGAAGCCTCTAAACTATGCTGTTTGACATAGATGGTTCCCAAGATAGAAATGATTTTTACTTTTTCAGTGTAATTATATATTGTTGTCACAGGTCTGTTTAAGGTATTATTCATTGATGAGTTTTGTTAGTATTTCACTAGTGTTCCAGTTTCATTAGTAACCCCAATTCCAGAATCCAACCTTAACACGAATTGGAATTGGAATAAAATCAACATGTGCGTAAGTGAGAATAGATTCAGTGCCAACAGATGTATTTGTCGGAATCAACTGATAACATGATTGTGAATAGAGATGTTCACTGACCCCTGTATTTTGGTTTTGGTTTTGGATCTGGATTAACTTCATGTTTTGGTTTTGGCTTTGGCAAAACCGCCCTCGCGTGTTTTAGTTGTGGATGCCTATTTTTTTTCTAAAATCCCTATCTTTTTTGCTAAAATCACACAATTTGGTTCTTTTTGTTCCTACATTATTTTTAACCTCAATAACATTAATTTCCTGCCATTTCCAGTAAATTTTTGTCAAGTGACAAGAACACTGCTACCCCTGTTTCTGTATGAGCAATGGCACTGAGCAATGTCACTGGAGACTGGAGAGTGACAAGAACACTGCTACCCCTGTTTCTGTGTGAGCAATGTCACTGTGCAATGTCACTGGAGACTGGAGAGTGACAAGAACACTGCTACCCCTGTTTCTGTGTGAGCAATGGCACTGAGCAATGTCACTGGAGAGTGACAAGAACACTGCTTCTCCTGTTTCTGTGTGAGCAATGGCACTGAGCAATGGCACTGGAGACTGGAGCGTGACAAGGACACTGTTACCTCTGTTTCTGTGTAAGCAATGGCACTGAGCAATGTCACTGGAGAGTGACAAGAACACTGCTATCCCTGTTTCTGTATGAGCAATGTCCCTGAGCAATGTCACTGGAGACTGGAGAGTGACAAGGACACTGTTACCTCTGTTTCTGTGTGAGCAATGGCACTGAGCAATGTCACTGGAGAGTGACAAGAACACTGCTACCCCTGTTTCTGTATGAGCAATGTCCCTGAGCAATGTCACTGGAGACTGGAGAGTGACAAGGACACTGTTACCTCTGTTTCTGTGTAAGCAATGGCACTGAGCAATGTCACTGGAGACTGGAGAGTGACAAGAACACTACTACCCCTGTTTCTGTATGAGCAATGTCCCTGAGCAATGTCACTGGAGACTGGAGAGTGACAAGGACACTGTTACCTCTGTTTCTGTGTGAGCAATGGCACTGAGCAATGTCACTGGAGAGTGACAAGAACACTGCTACCCCTGTTTCTGTATGAGCAATGTCCCTGAGCAATGTCACTGGAGACTGGAGAGTGACAAGGACACTGTTACCTCTGTTTCTGTGTAAGCAATGGCACTGAGCAATGTCACTGGAGAATGGAGAGTGACAAGAACACTACTGCCCCTGTTTCTGTGCGAGCAATGGCCCTGGATCTCCTGGGGAAGGAGGTACTTATACAGTCCAAAACCTGCGAGATCCAACAACGCAATGATGACGTTTTGCCTCGATTCAGATCCTAGGACGCGTGAAAGTACAGAGCCGGCTCGCGAGCCTACTCGGATGGGTTCGGTTTTCAGAAAACCGAGCCCGAGCATCTCTAATTGTGAATAGTCAAAAATGTAGTGGTGGAATCAAGTTCATTGAAGTGGATGTATTATAATCATGTGATAAGCAATTCATTGGCATTATTTTGATGGGCTTTCTTTAAAGCGAACTTTCCGCCAGGGTCTGATTTATTTAGGAACGTAAGTCCTTTTTACGTGTTGTATACTGTGTAAAATCACTCTGCACACGTGTCACAACGAGACTTACACCAGAGCACGCAATTCATAGTCGCACGCAAATGACACTTCCGACTGCCTGCGATTTAAAGGGCGGAACGGTTAGGGGAAAGAGAGGACGCACATGGGCGATGTATAGTAAGACAGTAATGGCATGTCGATGCCAAGAGCAGGCATATGTGGCCGATTCAAGCTCTGGGCATCTCTCAGGTACATGATCTTTAGCCGTATCACTTGCTCCAACTACAGGGCAGGTGTCAGTGCCGACTGACAGTGATGATGGACCCGTATACATGCTAGAACATGTGTTTGCAAGTAAGGGAAACTGTAAAAATGTATTTTATGTACAGTAGGTATTAACATCATGATACGTGTATTTCAAATTAAAAAAAGTTATAATTCTTTTTAAATTTATTTTTATTAATGATTATAGTATTACGAGGTTTTAATGTATTTAAAGTTTATTTTTTTGCATGCACTCTGATAGGACTTTATATTGCACATATGCATTGTGCGTATCCAGCAGTGTGTTCTATCTATGTGCATATGGTAAGTACTGTATAGGCAGAGTATACTTATACCCATATTCTAATTTAAGCATTTCTTGAGATCCGCTTGTACTTGAATATACCCGTACGGGTGTGCAATTTCTCTCTTCTTTTAAAAACGAAAATCGTCTTCACTTTGCATTCCTAGGTGAATCAGGCCCATCAGTCTTCAACTCCAGCTCTTGTTTTGCTTTTCACACTGTGTCAGAATCCCATTCCACAATGTGTAAATTTGAATTTTGCAGAAGGTATAGTCTTGTAATAGATCTGCGACAACAAGGGTTAACTCATTCTGCCATGTTGGGTGGCTGGGGTAATGCTAGGACAAATTATCATCATCATCATCACCATTTATTTATATAGCGCCACTAATTCCGCAGCGCTGTACAGAGAACTCACTCACATCAGTCCCTGCCCCATTGGGGCTTACAGTCTAAATTCCCTAACACACACAGACAGACAGACACACAGACTAGGGTCAATTTGTTAGCAGCCAATTAACCTACCAGTATGTTTTTGGAGTGTGGGAGGAAACCGGAGCACCAGGAGGAAACCCACGCAAACACAGAGAGAACATACAAACTCCTCACAGATAAGGCCATGATCGGGAATTGAACTCATGACCCCAGTGCTGTAAGGCAGAAGTACTAACCACTTAGCCACCGTTCTGCCCATGTCAGCGACATTTACAAAATGTACAAAATTTTGGAATGAGAATATTTTTCTGAATAATTCTAACATTTCTCTCACCTCCAACATCTATGGCCAGCCTTATTTAGTTGTTGCTTTGTATCAACCTTTATATAGTCTTCAAATTAGGTGGAAACTAATGTCTGTGTTCACATATCGATTGTGTGATATAAAGGCAACATTCTTAGTTAATTGAAATTCTATAGTTGTGACACTGGTAATGACCATTTCTTATTTGTAGGAGCAGTGATGTTAATTAGCTTCATATGTGCGGCTTTACATCTGCTGTAGTATCATAAACGGCGCATAATAATATTACCTGATTATATTTGGCAAAATATTCTGTATCAATGGGTGACTGCCAAAAAACTACTAATTAAACAAAAAGTAAAGAAAATGAATACTAAAACCATAGCTTGAATGCCTTACGGGGTAATGGGCCTTTCTAGACCCATATTTGCAATTGTTTCCTATTAAAAAAAATATGTGAACGATGAAGCATGGGAGAACATAAGATTGGGGATGGCCAACAGCTCCATCTCAACTAAAATCAAGGAGACTTCCTGCTAATTTTATTATCGCTTGTATTATACTCCCACCCGACTTCATAGAATGTTTCCCTCCTCTTGCCGGATTGCTGGTAGGGCTGTGGCCACAGGGGTACTATGCTCCATCTTTGGTGGACTTGTCCGGTTCTCGCCCCCTTCTGGGACTTGGTCAATGAATTCTTAAATACTCTAGTTGAGGCGCCCGTGACTTAAGAGCCCTGGGTATTCCTGCTCTGCTACCCTCCCCAAGAGCTTGACGAATTCTCCAGAACACTGACTGCGCACAAACTGGCAGCCTCCAAGTCCCTCATAGCCCTTATTAAAGTAATTTTATCGTTTTCCAATAAGCATTGTCTAAGCGATTTCTTGTGTTTCCAAAGCACAAACAATTTATTTAGCAGATCAAAAATTTTAGCAGTTCAATACATAATTATAATACAGTACAGTCGATACCAAAGATACATACATACCGCTGCGCCCGCCTGCGCTAGCTGCGCTTCGCTGGTACCAGCTACAGTACTTCACTCCAGAATACTGTGGCCAGAGAATGACTGCGGTAGATGGTCCGAGGGAGCTTGTATATATATACCCAGTGCTACAGAGAAAACAATACAGATGATGTGTATTGCTTCTATAGTTCCAGGCTTCAGGAGGGTCCAGTGTAAACAGGTCATAGGCCAGTTCAAACAACTCCCTCCAGGGGTGAGGGTCAACATTCCAGATGATTCTCCCGCCCAGAAACCAGTTTAAGCTAGTCTATTCACAATACACAGTCAGTAACATTTTAAACATTTATTCCCTAGCATCGCTAACTAGAGTATGCAATGTGCGATCCCTTCGGCGAATAAAAAGGACAACTGCAGATGAATATGGGGATTAAAATGATACTAAACATGGCATGTTTCCTGTAACCTGAATCTGAAGTATCACTAAAGTGTACATATAACCTTAATATATATATATATAACTATAAACTAAATACCATCTGCTCATAAATCACTGTGGAATGTTACCATTATAAATATGAAATATATAAATAACTAAATATGAGAGTGCGAGTGTATGCGTGCGTATTTTACCATGTGATCGTGCCATGCCACTGGTTACGTGGCATACTGATCACAATCACACGGTAAAACAATATTAACCGATATACTTTCTTTCATCCAATTATACAACTTCGACACCGTACACTGGAAGGACACTTCCCACTGTCACTTCTCGCCCTTAAAAAGCAGCCATGGAAGAAATCACCTATTACCTTTACGATAGAGGCCGTGTTTTTAACCAAGTCTGGGCCCCGTGGCTGTTCGCAGAACGTAAGTTTGCATCCTGACCCATTACACCAAAGGTGGAACAATTGAGCTGTGGGCCCTGGTATACGGTAGCGGGAGGAGGGAACTGGACCCCACAGCTCGCTAGTTCCCTGTGCAGTGGGCCCCATTATCTCCACGGGCATCCGATGCACCGCCACTGCGGCACCAATGGTAGTTCCTCCCCTGTATTACACAACCCATGTGCAGCAAACAATGCTTTTTTTATCATAATCCACCCACATTTCTCTAGGCTACCTACACACTGGTTGTCCACCGAGTAACCATACTGTCCTATGTTGGGGTATGGGAGCAGGAGAAGATATGCTGGGGGTGCAGTAGGCACGTTGAGAACCTCACCTCTATTGTCCTTGCAATTCTGGTGCCTGATATGAGATCCTCACCTTCCATCATGGTACAGATGACCTTACCTGTACTACACTGTGATATCATAAGCCATCCGCTCATGTTCTATATTGCCTTGTAGCTCTACATTCTGTTTGGTAATATTTTACTATATACTGTTCTAAGATGATATATACTGTTATGTACGTCTAGTCGCTATCCAATAACGATTGTCCACTTCCAGTGATGTGTTCCAAAGCACAATGTGATTTAATAGCAAAAAGTAGCAGAGTAACAAGTCAGAATAAAATAAGTACAGCCGTTACTTAGTAGGCGTCCTGGATCCAGTATACGGCATTCAATCCTGAAGTCTGGGTCAAAGTGACTGAACATTGGTCCCAGAGCCCCTGCTTATATACAGTCAGTGATACAGTAAAAACAATACAAATGATTTGGCATGTTTCCATAGGTTCAGGCTTAAGGAAAGTCCAGTGTAATGCAGGTCATTGGCCAGTTCAAACGATGCCATCCAGGGGTGGGATCAGCTCTCCACAAGATGCATGCTAATCTTCCCGCCAAGAACTAGTTCAAACTGGTCTATTAGCATTACACAGAAAATACGCTTCTTAATCATTTATTCCCTACCATCCATAACTAGCATACGCAAGGTGCGTTCCTTTTGGCAATTGAACAGGACGTCTGCAGATAAATAGGGGATTAGAATGATACCAGACATGATATGTATCCTGTGACCTGAACCTTAGATCTTATTAACGTGTATATAACATCATAATATTTTACCATAAACTCTGCTACATTTCAGTACAAATAACTATGTATTGCAACTTCTTTTAATATGAGCTAATTACAAGTGTGTGTGTTTGTGTAAACGTGTGCAAAAGTGTTTACCAGGTGTTGCGGTTGATTGCGCTCCTCCACGCCGTAGCGTGCAATTCGCATAATTTCAGACAAAGGCAATCAAGTTGTTAGATATTAATTGAAATCTCCATATCCAATTATTTGACTTCGATAATACTTATCTGTAATGGGTATCTACATGCAAACATTCCCTGTAGGTCATTTGCAGCAAAATCGCCATACCACTCCAAAATCCACCCAGATCCTCCCAAACCATATGCATTCTGGGCAAGGCCACAGCTCTTTCCAGCAGGCCACACTCCTTTTCTGAAAACAGTCCCGTGAAAATCTATACTATTCGCAGCTATAGTAATATCTTGTGCCATTATATGCAATACTTCTCTGTAAGAACAGCTGAAGGAAGGAGATTAAAATGTCCAATTTAAATTTGGATCCTGAGAGTTCTAGTCATGCCTCCATGTTAGGGGAAGTTATTTAGAAACCGGAGGTTTTAGCATTTGGGAGCCAAGGCTGCACTCGAGAAGAGATTGATGAAGCAGAATTTGCATGATAATGAGCTACTAATTCCTTCTTCCAGTGGGTGAGACAGTCTCCTCTCCTTATCCATCTTGTGCCAAATGCCTCTTTCTATTAGTTTACTTTTCTTTGCAAATGTTTTACATAATCATTTCCTTCGTCTGTAATATTTCCATTTCTGCGCGTACAGTCATCAATAATTGAATGAATCTCTCCCGCGTCTCCCCGGATTCTCTATCATGTGGTGGGTGCCAGGGATTTATAAAATGAGACAGGGAAACCGTTTTACAGACAGATCCATCTGATGTAATTACCTATTCTTCTTCAGTTATATTTGTGTTTAATGCCTGTGCAATGAATCGTTCCTTTCCTATTTGGAGGTTTGTATGAAATCACCTAATTTACTCTACATCAAAGTATGCACGGAATATACTTTTAAAAAATCTGCAACAAGTTGCCATAGTAACGGAACTTCTAAAATAATTCAATATGGTTCCAAACTTGTGAGCTTCGGGCTGTACTGAGCTCTGATGTCATTATACTTCATAGCTTCTTTAAATGTGCAAAGATTTGTTATGCAGCCAGTGAAGGAAGATAAAATGAAATTAATGTCACTGCTTTGGATAACACATTCCAAAATAGAATAACGTCTAATAGATTTACATAACATGTTCCCGTATCTGGGCTGAATCTAGAGAAGTGTAAGCGAGCAGCCACCAAGACACTGGAGTGCAGCTCTCTATAGGATATTTACTAGTCACCCACAACTTTCCCTTTTTACTCGTTCAAATGCCACTAATCAGGGCCGGATTTACCGCTAGGCAACCTAGGCAACTGCCTAGGGCCCAGCGGTCCCCAGAGGGCCTTCCCAGGGCCGGCGGTGAGCAGGGTAGGCAAGGTGGAGGGGTGCTCCCCTCCGCCTGCCATCCCCCTCTGTCCGCTGGCATAATAAAACAAATTGCGGCCAGAAACAGATTAAAAAAAAATAAAAAAAATCAGTCACGTGATCATGCGGAGGCTACCGGCAGTCCCGCCTCCTACTGAGACATTCAGTGGTAGCAGAGAGGAGAAGAGACTGCCGTGAGCCGCCGCACGATCACGTGACTGTTTTTTCTTTAATTTGTTTCTGGCCACAGTGGGGACTAACCGAGGAGCAGAGAGGAGCAGCATGCCAGAGAAGAAAGAAGACGAGAGGACCAGAAAAGAGGACTACAAAAGAGAACAAGGCAATAGAAAGGTAAGTAAAACAATGAATGCACAGAGGTTATGATGAAGGGGCACATGTGATATTGTGAAGGGGCAAAAGTGGCAAAGAGGGGGCACATGTTATATTGTGAAGGGCACAGTGTGGTGATAGAGGGATAAAGTGACAAGAACACATACTTGAATTTATGCTTATTATTTTTTCAAAAAGCCTAATAAGTATTTCTGCCCTGACTTAAATACTTATTAAGTTGTTTTGACCCAACTACTTAAAAAAGGGGACTGCTCGGTAGTTGTTTAGGGGTGCCATTTTCTGTAGGAGGGTGGCCTAGCGCTTTTCACAAGTTAGGTATGCCCCCAATGATGCCAGCCATGCCCCCAATGGTATGGCCACACCTCCTTTGGCGGCGGCACATACTTTCACTTCTGCTTAACTATAGAGGTATATGCTATGCTACAAAAATATAGTGCTATGGATTGTTTCAGGGAGGGTGGCCCCAAACCAGTATCCTGCCTAGGGCCCCATGAGGTCTAAATCCGGCTCTGCCACTAATCATTTGTCATCATCCAAGCCAGATGACATAAAGTTATTTTAGCAGGTGTCGCTTAGGGTATCTACATCATTTTATGTTGGCCACTGACTGTATCCAGCATTCTGATTGTAACATACATTCTGGTTTGGGAAATCAGGATACAGCCACACCTACCCTGACAAGGGGGTGGTACTACATTGTGGGCATGTCTAGTGCTTCTAAGCACTATGCCACTTCCGACTACCGTCTATGTACCTTTTAGATAGGGCTGTTCCTCAGCTAAAACTAAATGTCAGTGCAGTAGTTATCTGGTTAGTGTGAGGTGGAGGTCTCATTAACCAAATTGTGTTTGTCTTGAGGACCATATTTAAGTGATTTGCCAAAGATAGGCCTTCTCCCATCCATCAAAGGGACATCACTGGTCATGACAGTGCCTCGAAAACTTACCCATGAAAATCAGTGAAAAAATGCTTTATTTCATAATTAAATTAAGTTTTTATTCCAAATGGGAATTGCAATATATACATATCTATATCTATCTATCTATCTATCTATCTATCTATCTATCTATCTATCTATGTATCTAACTATATATATATATATATATATATATATATATATATATATACATATATTTATATTGCTACAAAGGGAGGAATTTAGCTATCATTCCACAGAGAAAGGATGCTAGCAGTGTTACACATTTGTGCAACAGTACACCTAGGTTAAAGATAAACAGGTGGAGGACATATGTGTGACAAAATAAAATAGTGGTATAAAGTCTGATTTAACGTACAAGGATTGGATATATCTTTCCCCACAGCAAGCTGATAGGGTGTGTCTGAAGTCAGAGCAAGAAGAGCAGCTGGTGAGCACTCCTTTTTAAAGGGAAGGTTGGAGTGTCATCTGCCCATCAAGCTAGGGCTGTGGGAGGAATGTCATGTATAAAAACCTGTTTATCTCACTGTTCAGTGTGACCGATGCTAGAAAAGCCGGCCGGCGTCTAGAGAGCTGGCCTTTGTTTATTTCGTGTTTAGGGTATATATATATATATATATATATATATATATATATATATCTACTATATAAATGCCTAGTGGCGTGTGTGGAAAAAAAACAACAAGCTGCAGCGCCACCTGCTGGGTAGAGTTATACACTGACCTATATATTTTTTGAAGGAGAAGTGACAGTTGGGAGTGGTTGGTGGTTGCCGGGGGTGACAGTGGGGAGTTTTTAACACCTTAAGTAGCTTGATGAAGGATGTGGCGATGAAGATGAAGGATGAGGTGATGGAGAAAAATGATAAGGTGGTGACATGTGGATAAAACCACGTTAAAAAGGGCGCTTGCGTCGGGAAGTAACGCTCTTCCCCTGAGGAGGCCTGGGCTAGGCCCAAATGCATGACAAGAACCTTTTTAACACCTTAAGTAGCTTGATTTGACTAGAATGCATGAGTATCATGCACGGGTTAACTTGTGTATATATATATATATACACATGGAAATATTTGTGTTTATTTTTTCAACAAATGGAAAGCTCAAATCTGGGCACTCTATTCCAGTGAACATGTGTGAACTGGCTGCCACTCAGTTATTTGGAAGATTGCGGTGATAAGTGATTCTGCATTATCGCCAGAATATGTGCATATGCAGATTGCGTCACATCTCACCTTACCACTGTTTACAACAGAAGAGGCACAATGTGGAAGGGGTAGGAGCGTCAGCAGAGTACAGTGAAAGCATGACCCGAGACGCAACAGCATATATACTCCTGTCAAGAGCCATATCTCTTGTGCCAGCTGGAGGGCCGGCGCTACGAAACACGATAAAGAATGATGAAGATGACGATCCTCAGCACAAGATAACTGTTTCTGATTGGGTGACTGAGGATTAACCTCTCTAGCTGCGAGTACTTCATTGATTAGTGTGGCTGCTATATTATGTAAAGTCTTGGCTGTCTATTCGCTTTGCTTCCTTGAGATTTCCATTTGGATCGCGGTAGAAAATATAATTCCCATTTATTTTTTAAAGGGGAAAATAACAGATACTTGTATTTCATTTCATTTCAGTTTTTAGTTGTGTGTGTTTGTAGTTAATGATATTTTTTGCGGTAAATGTGCTTAGCATTTCTTAATAATTATTATCTCTTTTGTACATGACAGTTCATTATATTATTAGATTGTGTATAAATAGAAAATGCGACTTTACTACTAACACTATCAAGCCACCTCCTAGTTTTACGCTATCTAGCAGGAATAGCAATCCTCAGCCAGTATAAAACATAACTCCCCCCCCCCCCAGAACTCCATCCTCACCAGGTTAGGGCCTCGTATACAATGTTTAACAGCTGATATCCTTCACTTCACTTAAACCTCTTAATACTTATTTTAACTACTTTGAATAATTGACACAAGACTTAAATTTGGCAAAATTAAGAGGAATTTTTTTTCAACCACATATGGTGGGAGTGAAAAGACAAGTCAGTATGACATCCACCTGGCAACCAAAATGTCCCAGCATTAACCATAGGACATCCGCAAACGGGGGAAGACAACCAAAACACAACCCTTCTGGGCTGAAAGGAACGCAACCACAAGCCGACCCACAGGGGCAATACTTGCATCGACTATAGCCTACTCAGTGTGCCGACTACAGTAATGTGCGCCCCAACCACTGGCTGTTGACTGCACTGTGTTTTCCAGCAACACGCCATCCAGGATCTCCACAAGCCAATGCCAGACATACCAGGAACCAGCCACAGGCACCAGAGTTCAGCCAACCAGGGAGGGTGGAAGGGCAATGTCCTGAACTCCAGAGAAAGATTTACTCTGCCCATAAATCTTATATTCTACACCTAGCCCTCCCCTTTGACATCAGATCGGTGTCCACCTTCCCCAGTTAAACTTTTAACCCCAGAGGACTAACTAAAGTTTAGTGACACATCCTCAGCTTTTAATTTCCTTCATGCTTACTTCATCCCTCAGTTCTTATAGCTATTGCAATGCCCAAGTTATGGCTCTCTAGGTAACAGGATTTTCTTTCTCACCAAAGGATTCCTATCGGATAACTGGGATGCCGGCTGGTTTTAGTGAGTCTTTTCTTACCCTGGTTCTCGGGCATAAACGCATCATTCAGACCAACTATTGATTCTGTACCAACAGGAAATAATCATTTTAAACACCTGCAGTGAGATGGAAACAGAACTATACAGCACCAACTGGGCTATAACTCATTAATTACTATCTTGGTGAAAGGAGGCACTGGACATTCAAATCCTTTATTTGCAAACGTTCAGTCCCTACCTACCACCAAAATCATTTTAAGGATATGCATCATCACTAGGCTACACTTTTCAATACCTCTGGGTAACAGGCAGTGCCGGATTAAGCGAATGGAGGCCCCTGGGCTAAGGGGGCCTCCATTCCCCCGTGAGGCTCCCCCGCGCCGTGATCCGAGCCTCCCCCCCCTTAGCCGAGCCGCCCCCAAGGCACTTACCTGCTTCTCCTGGCATTGCAGTCCTTCCCTGGCGCGCTGTACGCTCTTTACTGAGGAGATCTCGTGAGAGTGAGACTCACGAGATCTCCTCAGTAAGGAGACTACATCGCGCCGGGGAAGGACCGCAGTGAAAGTGTTCAGCAGCATTGATCGCGCCAGGGGCACCCCCGCCCCCGACCGATCAATACTGCTGCTGAGCACTTCCAAGGGCCCCCTGGATGCCCGAGGCCCCTGGGCTGTAGCCCAGTTAGCCCTAGGGTTAATCCGGCCCTGGTAACAGGACATCATGGGGCTCAGGACCTAATTGGCTTAGGTTTACAAGTTCCGAGATTCATGATTTTCTGGTGGTTACAATTTTGCAGTGGTTCCAGGGCACTCTGCTCTCACATATGATTTATTATTCATGAGCAATGCATTATTTCCTGTACGTGAAATGAGGTCAAGTTCTTTTAAGAGTTATTTGTGGATTGACTTCCATTAAAATTTTCCTAACCTTACGTTCATAAAACTGATTTATATAAAAATACTTGAAGATAAGGACAAATGGTTGCTTTGCACAAGCATTTCCTCTCTGGCTGATGGTGGTGGGGGGGATTCTGCACTCGACCAGCGCACAGAAGAAACAGTAGTAAGAAGATGCAATTTGTAATCTGCTCAGCGGGAACCAGAGCTCTGATTGTAAATTGGATAATTAGGGAACACAGGCAAGTCGGACCTGTGAAAAATCTAATTGCACTTAAGGGGAAGAAAAGCCTGGAGCGTCCGATACATGTCGACGTTGATGGCCTGCATGGGCCCTCTACATTTTTAATGTGCTTGTACAAATTGCTGTTCACGAGTTACATGACAAATGAAATCCATTTTCATAAGAGACACGGAGGATTAAATGGGGGGAACTTGTAATTGCGTGTTTTTTCCGCAGCATAATAAAATACATTCTATGTGACATGTACTTGTCTTGTGTCCCTCAATGGTTTGGAAACGTGAACACAAAACGAAAGGAATTAAGGACGCGTCCAGCTTTGTTGACATTTGTGTTAGATTTAAATGTAGAATGTTTCAAATTAAATTACTTGCCTATCTACAAGCATTGGCTAGAAACACTCTATAGTTTTTACAGTACTGGTATCTAGGTCAAAGGTTTCCAATTTCAGTTCTCAAGGGCTACCAACAGGTCATGTTTTCAGGATTTTTGTCTGTAGAAACAAATGGGATAATTACTGACCTAACCAAATAGGATAACTCACCTGTGCATGTTTAAAGAAATCCTGAAAACATGAACTGTTGGTAGCCCTTGAGGACTAGAGATGCTCAGGCTCGGTTCCTCGAAAACCGAACACACCCAAACTTAGGGGATCCGAGTACGGAGCCAAGCCGGCTCAGTACTGTCGCACACCCTCGGAATTGAAAACGAGGCAAAACGTCATTGTGATGTCGTCGGATCCTGCGAGTTTTGAATTTGTTTTTGAGATCCAACATAGCGAGGGGTGGGAAGGAAGGCGGACCCCCATTTTTCTTTTCTGCCACTGCTGTGTGTCAATGTTTCCTAGATGTGCTAAGAACTGCCGTGTGTTTGTGTCATTGCTCTGTCGCTTAACATCCAGCCAGGTTGCTGCAGTGTTTGTCCGAAAGTGTATTAAAATAATATTGTGACCTGTGAGGTGGTCAAAAGTGACTGCAAATGACTTGAAATTAGTATTATTGAGGTAAATAATAATGTAGGAACAAAAAAAGAGCAAAATTATGTGATTTTAGCATAATGTAGGATTTTTTCTAAAAAATCCAAAACCAAAAACCAAAACACACGAGGGCAGTTTTGCAAAATCAAAACACAAAACTAATCCAGATCCAAAACCAGTTCACGGGGGTCAGTAAGCATCTCTATTGAGGACTGAACTTGGACACCTTTGCTCTAGGTCAGGGGTCGGCAACCCCCGGCACGCATGCCAGACGTGGCACGCTGACCACTTTTGTCTGGCACGCCGACGCTGAAGCTGCTTCAGCAAAGCAGCCGATGATGGCCGAAACTGAGCTTCTGCGCATGCGCAGAAGCTCCGTTGCGCAGAAGCTCCGTTTCGGCCATCATCGGCTGCTTTGCTGAAGCAGCTCCCAGGTTTCTCCAGAAAGACGAGTCTACAAAGGTAAGTAAGGGAAACAAATTGAGGGGCATATATACGTGGCATACTTTGCATTTGTGGGGGCAACTGTGGCATACTATATATTTATGGGGGCAACTGTGGCATGCTATATATTTATGGGGACAACTGTGGCATGCTATATATTTATGGGGGCAACTGTGGCATGCTATATATTTATGGGGGCAACTGTGGCATGCTATATATTTATGGGGCAACTGTGGCATACTATGTATTTGTGGGGGCAACTGTGGCATGCTATATATTTATGGGGGCAACTGTGGCATGCTATATATTTATGGGGGCAACAGTGGCATGCTATATATTTATAGGGGGCAACTGTGGCATGCCATATATTTATGGGGGCAACTGTGGCATGCTATATATTTATAGGGGGCAACTGTGGCATACTATATATTTATGGGGCAACTGTGGCATACTATGTGTTTCTGGGGGCAACTGTGGCATGCTATGTGTTTCTGGGGGCAACTGTGGCATGCTATGTGTTTCTGGGGGCAACTGTGGCATACTATGTATTTGTGGGGGCAACTGTGGCAAAGTATAAATTGTGGGCACAACTATGAGGCATAAGATGAATTGGGGACACAATTATGAGGTATGATGTGAACTGGGGCACTACTGTGCGGCATAACGTTATGCTGGTCCCTTACTGTTAATATGATATTAGCCTCATAAAATGATATATATATATATATATATATATATATATATATAGCCGAGAGGGAAGGGGGCGGCTACAAATTGCCCGGGCCTGCTTGGTGGCCCGAGTCCCCACTGGAGACCTATCTTTGAAAATACATTTTTTATTTTAAAAGTATTTTTTTTTATTTTTTTTATTGAGTGCAGGAGGGATCGGTAGTAGCTAAATCCCCTTCAGCTCAGGTATCTTCAGACGCCAGGTCATGTGACTGCAGTGGTCACATGGTACTCGGCGATCTGCTGGATATCTTCCCATGCTGTGCAGTGGAGAATAAGGTAAGAAGGTGTGCTGGAGAGGGGGCATGTGTGACTAAAGGTGCTGGGCAGAGGGGGGGCAAGTGTGATTAAAGCATGTGGGCAGAGGGGACATATGTGAGCAAAGCTGCTGAGCAAAGGGGCATGTGTGAGTAATGCATTTTTCTGTAAGAGGGTGGCCTGGTGCTTTTCACCTGCTAGACAAGCCCCCAATGATGCACTGCACGCCCCCAATTGTACGACCACTTGCATGGCAAAAAAATGTTGCGCCGCCGCACATTTTTTTTATCATGCTTGGCTATAAAGGGGGACACATGAAGTTGCTATACTGGGGCCATGAATTTCTCTAGGCAGCCCTGTATGTATGTATGTATGTGTGTGTGTGTGTGTGTGTGTGTGTGTGTGTGTGTGTATATCAGTGGCGCACGCAGGGGGGGTTTCTGAGTCTCTAGAACCCCCCCCCCCTGCGCTAACTAAGTGGCCACTGTCCTATAGAGCAGCCGCGGCGCTGTCAAAGAAGCGTCCGCGGCGGTGCTGTATTGTATTGTATACAGCACCGCCGCGCGCCCCTGTATATATATATATCACACCCAACTGGCACACCTGGGCTTCACTAGATTTTAGGTGGCACTCCGATAGAAAAAGGTTGCCAACCCCTGCTCTAGGTAGTAGAGGCTTAGGTTGACAATTATTGTGGAGGTTAGGATGTAATCAGGAGAGGACTAAGGAGATCATGCACCAGTGTCTAGCAAAAGTCCAGAAAGAATGGTGTACAACAGAAGTTAAATCCAAAATCAAAGTCAGAGCAGGCTGAGTATTAGCAAAGTCTAAATTCAATCCAAAGGACGGATCTGGCAGAGTACGAGGAAAATCTAAAAATCCAAGTTAAAGGCAAAATTCAAAATATCCAAATAGAGACAAGCACACGCTAGCAGATATACACTACAACCAGCACAGGAAGCAGGGAAATGAAGTCTTTTAAAGAACAGATATCCAATAGAAGCAGCCTAAAGGAATGATTGACAGCTGTGTGTAAGATGCAGTAAATGAATACTTTAAACAGCTGATTCCAACATGGCTGCACCCAGTGATGAAACTGCCTGATCACCCAGGAGCCAATCTAAAGGCACATTACTGAGATGCATGGCGGCCACACGGACTGGTGACAAAGCCCGGCGCCTCTGTCGGATCCTTCCAATAATATAGTGTATCTAACTTTAGGGATTGTACATAAATGCTTCTTTAGGTCATGAACGCTGTACGGGGACAAAGAAAATAGCAACCGTCCGTCCAGCAACATTAAAGAAAAACTGCTTCAGCACCAGTTACAAAAATATGATTCTATATGTTATGTTTAAACATACATTTTAAATCATACAAACTGATGATCTTGTCCCTTTAAGTAACATGAAATATTGGAAGGATGGGACAGCCTGCTATGATTAATTTACCTTTTGAGCCACAGTGGGTGGGAATATGCCATAGAACCTGTACTTGTGAATCACAGTGCAGAAACACAACCTGCTTTTCAGCAAATGCACCTTCATGCTGCCTAGATGTGGGTTTGGAATATACTGTGTACACATTACAATCAGGGCAGTGGGACCAACAAAAACATATTTCATTAGTCATAATCCATTCCCTTCAGACCCTTTGATAGCCGTGTCTAACCACCCAGATAATTTCTTCCATATAGAAGAGAGAGAGGCTGCCCAAGAATGCCTGTGAAGGTGACCCCATGGAAATGCAATTATTTTTCATGTGTTTATCAACTACACACAGTCTTCCCAAGGGCACGGTGTACTTGCATGATACTGAATTTATTCTATGTCTTCTTAAGGATCCTAGCACTGGGTAGGAAGACAGCCCTCTATCTCCATCCTGGAAGACAAGCACTGACACTGGGAGAGGGTCGGGTGTTAGTGTGCACGGCACAGCCACAATTCTCCCAGGACTGAGCTCCTGCCGGAATAATTTGGAAAGTCATTCAGTAGAGGGAGCTGTTAATTTGTATCAAATTCCTCTTGTTCTTGTAGCTGTAAACTGTTCAGATAGAATCACGACAACATTCTGCGGGATTCTTAATATTGAAGACTTGTTTGCTTAATGCACTCTCCACTTCCTCTGCACCCTAGAAATCTAGACCACTGTGGTTGGTTTAGACATAAAGGGAGTGGGGAAGGGGGGAAGGGGGGAATTACAGTTAGGAGCAAATCTAAAAAGTAAAAAGTATTTCATTTGCTCCCGGACAAACCATGGGACATTGCAAGAGGTGCCGATACATTTATTTTTACATGTAGGGAAAAGGCTGCTTGCATGTAGCACATATATACTGTGGACAGTTTATTTTTACACTGTACTTTAGAGATGAGGCTCAGACACCCCCTCTCCCAAATCTAAATCTGTCAGCACATTATCAATCCTCCCCCCCCCCCGCAGTGCCACGTGGCTTTAACAAGGTGCAAATTTGCTCATTTGTTTTGCTTTGCTCCTGATTTATATATTATAAAGTGTGTATCCAATTTATGTTATGTGGTATATAACAAATTTCCGGTCTATTTACACCTTTTGATGAATGAAACTGCCTAATATTATGCACATAGGTTTTAATGTATTGTTGTGAATTCTTGCTGATGTTGCTGAATAAAGGGAATGTGGGACGTTAAGTTTCAGATAATGCACAGCTATGTGTCCATACCCCATGGCGCATGCAGGGGGGGTTTCAGAGCCTCCAGAAACCCCCCCCTGCGCTAACTCAGTGCCCACCATATCGGCACTGTCCTATACTGCAGCCGCGGACGCTTCTTTGGCAGCTCCGCGGCTGCTGTATAGGACAGCGCTGCCGAAACAGAGCTGCTGCAATCCTGCGTATGCCCCCAATACCTGAGAGCAAAGATGGGACAAAGATCTTATACTGATTAATTTTTACAACCTACATATGATATACAGCATACTCGACAACTTTTGATACCTTCCCTGCGGGAAGTCACATGACAGGTGTATTAATAAGCCCCGCCTCCTGCTAGGAAATGGTCATATTAACGCCATGGCCTAGCGGGGGACGAGGCTTAATGACGCAAATTAAGCCCCACCTCCACAAGGGTCCGGGAGGATGCTTATTCTTCTGGGAGTCTGGGAGGTCTCCCCGATATTCTGGAGTTTCCCGGAAACGCCGTGAGAACAGGCAAATATGATATACAGCAGTGTTGGCTAACCTGTGACACTCCAGGTGTTGTGAAACTACAAGTCCCAGCATGCTTTGCCAATATATAGCAGCTTATTGCTGGAAGGCTATACATTTTTTCTTTCCCTGAGGAAGCCCCTGATGGAGGGGTGAAACGCGTTGGTCACTTATATTTTAAACATTCCTTGTAAAAAGAGGATTCTATACACTTTTATACACTTGTATTAGCTTTTTACGCTTTATACATCCCCGCTGTCCGAAACCGGAAGTGCGGCACTTGGAACGCAGGCTTGCGTTCCAGGACACAGGAAGAGAGGGTGAGCTCACTGAAGGTAAACACCGTTGGCGGTGCATCGCTTTTTGGAGAGAGAGAGTCCCCATCTCTAGCCCCGGAGGGCTTTACAGACTCACAAACCTAGATACCTGCCTTTAGACTTATCCAGAGGTAATTTTTATTTTTATTTTTATTTTTCCATTCCATTTAGTGGATTTGTGATTTTTTTCTGGCTTACAACATCACTGCCCCCCCCCCCTTTTTTTTTTTATATACTTATTGTGTATTTTTTATTTTAAACTTTTCTGCTATTGGAATTATTTTTCTGTTTTGGTGTACATTTAATGGACTATTTTTGCCTATTCTTTCATCCATCATCATTTAGGGATTTATTTATTTATTAAACCCTTGTGGGTATAACCATAGTGCCTACTGTTGTCATTTATCATTGTCATCACTTTTGTGCATATTTATATCCATTTTTATTTTATATTTTTTATTTTATTTTTATTGTGGATTATACATTCATAGCGCCGTGGGTCAAAATTATGTTTTTTTGTATTATTGCTGGAAGGGTATGTCGGGACTTGTAGTTTCACAACACCTGGGGGTAAATGTATTATGCTCCGTTTTTTTCATCTCGCGGGAGATCGGCGACTTTGCATGTAAAATTTAAAGCGGCGCTGGCTTGTAAAGGCATGATGAAAAAACCGGAGCATAATAGATTTACCCCCTGGGGTGTCACAGGCTAGCCAAAACTGTTATACAGTATCATATGTAGATTGTAAAAATGAGCACGAACAAAAAAGATTGCTTTATTTTGGCGGGAAAAGTATTTAGAATTGGCGGTCCTCAATTTGTAAGTGCGAATGAAAAATCGTGTGGCAATATTCTACACTATTTCGTCACTGATAGCGTGCGAACCATCCACTGATGCTTCACTACAGAAGATTCTTAGTGCCAAACACAGAGCGGAAAGTTCTGCTCCTAGAATCGCTAAGCTTCCATCATCATCATCATCATTTATTTATATAGCGCCACTAATTCCGCAGCGCTGTACAGAGAACTCATTCACATCAGTCCCTGCCCCATTGGAGCTTACAGCCTAAATTCCCCAATACACACACACACACACACACACACACACACACAGACTAGGGTCAATTAGTTAGCAGCCAATTAACCTACCAGTATGTTTTTGGACTGTGGGAGGAAAACGGAGCATCCAATAGATTGGGAACCACTAGTTAAAATAGATAGGAGGTTAGTGATAATAAGAAGGGGCCAAATAAAGATCCCAAATTTCTAAAGTAAAGCACCCACATCCGTTTCTATGTGAAAGCTGCCTTAATAACAGCAATTGGCACTCTGACATCAATGCACCGTGAGCTATGCACTCTGTGATAGTCACCAAATTGCGGCAGATGTTTAAAATCTAATAGATTTTTCACTAAAGGGATGATTAGTAATCCTACTCCCATCTCAGCAGCAGCCGTCTTCTACAATATATGACAACAACATGTAATAACCATTTGTAGTATCACACAATTTTGCTGCTGATGAGAACAGGCTTAGCATCCTTGAACAACCACAATTTTATGTCCTTATTTTTTTTTATTCTTGTTTGCTTTAATAACATGGATAATTGAGGACAGATATCTGTTCCCCAGCAGGAAACATTCTGGTCCTAGCGCTTGGCTTTCTACCTGTTCCACAAGCATAACATTTAGATGGAGAATAATGTTCTGTTTGTGTCTGATTGCAGAGCTTGGAAACTTACAAGAATGCATTGCGGTTTGCTGATTAAGGGCCCATCAGAGACTCCGCATTGGAAATTAACTAATTCCAAGTTGATGGAGACAGAAGAAGCCAGAGGTGTCATTGGAATGGATGCGAGAGGCTTGTTGCACAGGGCTTCTTAAAGGGAGGGGAGGGGATGGTGGGAGCCCACGCTGCAAGCTACATAGATCAGGGACTCTGGCGTTTGCTATATCAGCAGCCAGAATAGGTCACACACACTGCAGCAATTGCTCCTGGCTTGCTGGTAAATGCAGGGTTTTTTTTTTGTAGCTTTACAAAACACAGTGTTGTTATTCAATGCAGATCCTGATTGTTCCATCTCTTCCCTATTTTGATGCGGTCTACAAGACATCAATGATGCTGTGGCATTTTTGGGAGATCACGAGATTATCTCCCTCCTTTAGCAAGGTGATGCTTTGCTGGTCAAATCGCAATTTTCTGCCTCTAAGGTGGAAGTTGGAGGCTAGACTTCACCTCATTATTTGTGTCCGGGCTTATGTGTGGATTACTGCCTGCCTACTTTGTGAAGCCTTTAATATCTCATTCTCTGCGCGTCTTTGAAGAATGATCTGAGCATGAAATAGAATTATTATATTTTTCGCAACTGAAGCCAGCGATAAGTCGACTTATTAAGCATTCCTGCTTTGTTTTTCTTGAACAGTTTGATCGTCAGAAGGCATTGTGTATGCCGCCGAGTCCACGGAACGGAGGGCTGACACGTAGCAATTCAGTGTGAGCGGAAAAGTGACACTTATTTGATGACACAGCCGGCTGCGTGATCAGAGGTTGTAAAGGAGCTCAAGCAGCGGTGTGCGTAGCAAATTAAATATCCCGGCCGTTTTCCAATATCAAATCTACATATTTATACCCATTTAGGACTAGATTGTGAATTTATAAAGCACAAGGTTTATACACACAATGGATACCAAACTGCAATGTCTCATTCATAGCGCAGCACAGTCATCAAGTTTTATAGCACAAAAATGACTAACACTAGATCATACCAGAGCCGCATAAAGACCACATTGAGCGCTAGAAGAAGGCAATTACAACCTACAAAACATATTAAATTTTAAAGGTGTAGTCCTTGTGGCCCCTTATTTATCTGGATGATATTACCTTTTTGTTTCCCCAAAATCTTTTTGCTATGGTATAAAAAGGAAAGTAATATATAATGATACAATGTATGAATATTGAATAAACTGTTGAGAGTCAGATTGAACATAAGAGGATTTTAGTACTAACTAAATAATTTTAGGTTTCAAGAGATTAATAAATAATATTTTAAAATTCTCTTTTATGCTGAAGATTCCGGCGTTCTCAGGGTTTAAATCTTCAAGTTATTAAGCTATCAATGAGTCGGATGTAACTGGCAGCCTTTTAAAAATAATTAGCAGCTCAGCAGCTCTTCCAGCACACCCATGAGGTGGCTGCCCAATGACGTTTTTGTGTTTATAATAAATGTCACCCAAATCCATCCAGTGGAAGGCCCAGAACAGGCTCCCCGGGTCAAAGTTCTGCCCAGCGTACACCAACGGGAGGTCCGACCAGGACCTGAACCCGCTAGTATGTCTTCTGGGACCCAATGTTACCACTCTGTGAATTCCAAATCCATCCAGTGGAAGGCCCAGAACAGGCTCCCCGGGTCAAAGTTCTGCCCAGTGTACAATATTTGTCTCTCTGTCGCTTTGTCCCGTTGTCGCTATGTGGTCTAACAGCTTACTTATTCGATATGGAAGAGCTATGTAAGACTTGGCTGCTTTACCTTGAGAGCTGTGAAAGATATTCACCCACAAACAAACAAACCAGCAAACTTCTTCTTTCATATATATATATATATAGAAGTTTGTTGGCTTGTTTGTGGGCGAATATATATATATATATATATATATATATATATATATATATATATATATATATATATAGCATATGTAAGTTAGTAATAAATACATATATACATATAACACATATATATGTAATATAACCATATTGTATCACAAAATAATATTCTCACATTTTATTGTATATATGTTATATATAAATGTAATCTATGTGAGTTTGTCATAAAGTTTATATATTAAGTAGATAAAGAAAACAATGACAACATATATTATATCAATAACTAGTTATATATTTATAATTATAAATTACAATAATATCAATATTAAAAGAAATGTAATGTTTTCCAATTGTTGAGAGTCGGACTGAGCACATTATGATTTGATATTTATGTGGGATCAGTCTGGGTCCCAAGAGACTAAAAACATATCCATTTTATTTTAAATAAATCAATAAATTAAAGCTATAATAGTAACTAAAATTAAAGCTATAATAACAACTACTGCTCACCCGAAGTGGTCTTTTAGTAGTTGATAGGAATACCAGGAGGTGTATTGGAAGCATTTTTTGATAGCAAGTTTTGTGCATAATAGGAGAGTGTGTATACATTTTCCCCAGCATTGGAATAGGGCTGGTGTTAAAAGTTCTTTATTGTAGGTTGTTTCTGGCCAATCCATTTGAAATAGAAAGAGAAGTCTGGAGGGGGCCATTTAGACAGAAGGAGTGGTAGTGTGGATCCATTGTTAAAGGATACAGCTGCTGATATTATCAACATTTTTTTAATTAAATCTTGAGATTTTGGGTTGGTCCGCTACATGTCCTAATATGGCCCATTGTGGGGTAGTTAAATTCAATTATTATTATTAATATTATCCTTTATTTGTTAGGCGCCACAAGAGTTCCGCAGCGCCGTACACAGTACAAACAGTAGACTATACAGGGTGAGACATCACTGAACAGTAAACAATAAATACCAAAACTTCAGAGGCTCCAGGCAGGCTGATGCAGTACAGACGGAGCAGAAGAGCAGGTATGGAGACAGGAGGGAAGAGGGCCCTGCTCAAATGAGCTTACATCCTAAGGGAGGGTGAACAAAACACAAGCACAAAGGGAGCCAGTTGACGTGTAAGGGCAGAATAGGGCGGGTAGGACGGGTTAGGTGGAAGATTGGTAGGCTTTAGGGAACAGGTGGGTTTTGAGTGCCCGTTTGAAGGAGCTTAGATTGGGAGAGAGACGGATGGAGCGGGGGAGGTCGTTCCAGTGAAGGGGGGCTGCACGGGAGAAGTCCTGGATTCTGAAGTGGGATGAGGTGACCAGGGTGGAGGAGAGGCGACGGTCATTTGTCGAGCGCAGGGAGCGGGCAGGAGTGTGAATGGAGAGGAAGTTAGAGATATAGGGGGCAGTAGACTGGGAGAGGGCCTTGTACGTGGTGGTCAGGAGTTTGAACAGGATTCTGAAGGGGATGGGGAGCCAGTGAAGGGCAAGGCATAGAGGGGAAGCGGAGAGGGAGCGGTGAGAGAGGAAGATTAGTCTAGCCGCCGCATTGAGAATAGAGCGGAGGGGGGCAAGGTGGGAGAGAGGGAGGCCAGTAAGGAGGAGGTTGCAGTAGTCGAGGCGGGAGATAATGAGTGCGTGGATGATAGTTTTGGTGGCATCCTGAGAGAGGAAGGGTCGGATGCGGGTAATGTTGCGAAGTTGGAAGCGACAGGCTTGGGCAAGGGATTGAATGTGGGGGGCAAAAGAGAGGGAGGAGTCGAAGGTAGCGCCCAGGCAGCGAAGTTGGGTGACAGAGGAGATAGTGGTGTTGTTGACAGTGATAGAGAGGTCAAAGTGGGAGGGGAGCCTGGCGGGAGGAAAGACAATGAGTTCAGTCTTAGAGGTGTTAATTTTGAGAAAGCGCGAAGACATGCAGGAGGAGATGGCAGAGAGGCAGTCGGAAACACGAGAGAGGAGGGTGGAGGAAAGATCGGGCAAGGAGATGTACAGTTGGATGTCGTCAGCATAGAGGTGATACTGAAGACTGAAGGAGGAGATGAGAGCACCAAGGGAGGAGGTGTAGAGCGAAAAGAGTAGAGGGCCGAGAACAGAGCCCTGAGGGACTCCAACAGGGAGAGGGGAGGGGTCAGAGGAAGAGCCAGACGTGGATACAGAGAAGGTGCCTCTGGAGAAAGTGCCTCTGGTTTTCTACATTTTGGACAAAGGCTATCTGAGGAGAGAGCAATCATACATCGATGTCAACATTTTTAACCCTGTCGACCTAATGAATGTCGACATTCTGTATGTCAACCTTTTAACTGTGTTAACCTTTTAGCATGTCAACATTATGGTGTCAACATTCTGAATGTCAGCATATTCATTGTCGACAGTTCAACTACATACCCAACACAGACCAAGAGTATTATACAGATAAGCCTGTCTTTATTATCACTTGGAACTATATGCCCTACCACTAGAAAAATTGTGCTGGGATTTGTATTTATGTAGTGGTTGGAGAAGCTGTAGCCTCTGCATGCTTTATAGCACTCAGGCTACAATTAATCCATTAATACAGTGCTAAACTGAAGATAAGAAGTGACATAAATCAATAATTGAATATCTTATTTATGAATGCTGTGAAACATTATCCAGCAACATAATCCAGCAATAATAATACAAGAGAACAAAAACATTTTTTTGCCTGATGTTATAAGTCTGAGGTTGCCTACTAATGGCGAAAATATATGTTACCTCTACTTCTGCCAATACAACATTACTGCAGGTGAAAGGGCTGTAATATGGCGGTATGATCAGGCAGCATATTGTGGCCACGGACATAGGCCTGATGATGAGTTGTCTGTAGGCCTGTTTGTGTAGTATAAATGATAAAAATATACACTGTGCATGTCCACAAAGCGAGCGCACATACAGTGTATGCGGTACACAGGCTTACGAGCATCTGACACTTGGGGGTAAATTTATCAAACTGCTAGTTTCCGGTTGGTTTGAAAAGTTGAGATGTTGCCTATAGCAACCAATTAGATTCTAGCTGTCATTTATCTAGTACATGCTACAAAATGACAGCTAGAATCTGATTGGTTGCTATAGGCAACATCTCCACTTTTCAAACCCGCCGGAAACTCGCAGCTTGATACATTTACCCCTTGAGCTTCTTCATGACTGGAGAGGGGGAACGGGGGGAGGGAAGGAGCGGTCTAATGTAGGCCAAGTACAGAAACAGCATGGTCTCAGATTTCGAAAAAAAATTGCGTTTCTAGATAGGAGGCCATATTTGTCTATCAGTTTGTATTGGACAGAGCTGATAGTGGTTGGGCAAGGAATCGGAGCACATAATTTGCTCCATGTACATCTGCAGAACAATTGATTAATGCCGCTAAGGGTTCAATTGTCATCAACATCCTCAGCATCAACATTTATTTATATAGCGCCAGCAAATTCCGTAGCGCTTTACAATTGGGAACAAACATTAATAAGACAATACTGGGTAATACATACATACAGAGAGGTAAGAGAACCCTGCCCCATGGTGGCAGAAACACGAGCTACTTAGTTACCCCACCTTCCACCCAGTTAAAAGCTGCAGAGAGTGGAAGGTGTTCCCTAATTTGAGAGCCACCATAGAGGATTTGCATTGTGGAAAAGCTCCAATGGCAGCATGCAATATACTGTTTGCTTATTTGAGACTAATGGGTATCAAACATTTTAAAAAGAAAAAGTGGAGGTGTTGCCCGTACCAGCCAATCAGATTCTAGCTATTATCCAGTAAACACTATAAATAGGATAGTCAGTGTAAGGAGAGGTACAATTATACAATTTTGACATTTTTGGACACACAAATATTGAAGTGCCATTCTATCGCAATGAGTATGGAATATGATTGGAACATAGAATTTCTTTTGTGACTGAGGCATGAGCATGAAATTGTAATAGAGTGGGCTAAAACTAAGTGATATTGCAGTATAACACAACACAAGTTACTAAGACAAGTTCACGCATTGAGCTGAGTGTAACATGGCAAAAGCTTCAATGTCTTCAATCCATGTTATGTGTTTTTTTGGCCACTTAAATGTAAGTTAGATAAACAGTACTTTTCTTTGTGATAGTATTCATGGTTGTGTATTGAGGCGAGAGATAAACTATTGCTCTTCCTCAGATTTGCTCAATCCCCAGTGTTAGGCGCTTATTCTATTTCAAGTACCGATAAGGATTCTTACAAATAATCTGAAATAGATATAGACCGGACTGCGTCTGCCTGGCAAGCTCAGGATTTATTGCTGGGGATTCAGCAGTGACAGTGTATTGTGGTCCTTTCTGTCACCTCCGAGAGGTCACAGGGAGGGGAGGGTCCATCCGCTGGGGAACTGGTTTAATAATAGGAATTATGGAGAGAGATAAATGAGGAAGGTTATTAGAGATACATTATAGAGGACCAAGCAGGAGACAGGAGGGGAAAACATAAGAGAAGAGGTGAAGCTACGAGTGGGGATTAAAGAGGGTGTAGTGTGAAATCACATAAACGCCAAATGGCTGATATATTCCCTCTGCACATTCATCTTCTACCCATTATATAATAAAGATAGATACTTAATAACCTGAAATAAGACACAGACACAGATTTAAATTTTGGCCAACTAAGTTCACAGTTTTAATTGTATAAATGATGGTGGAGAAGAAAGCAATACAAGTTCAACCAACAAGCTAATACTATACAACCAAACATAGGGATGGCCAACCGGCCCAGAATCCCAGGCGCTAACTTACGGCGTCAGAAAGACTACACCCCTCCTGGCCTCAAAGGGCATGTTCGTTGAAATGCTGCCCAGGGCCTTTGCAGAAAGAAGCCTCAAAGAGAGACAGAATCCTGCGGCCAAACATAAACTCTTGCGCCATGTATTAACCGCTGACTGCAGTGCTTTCCCGACGACTGTGCCTCGTCTGAATGGGGAAAAAGAAAATTAGATGAACAACACAAGCAATCACACATAATTAACAGACATATCGTGACGGGGAGGGATGGAGAGATTTCAGGAAGTAAAAGAATAGGAACTGAGGGCTGTATTTAAGCTCAAGGGATATTAAAAGCTGAGGCTGTATTGGACTGTATTGGTACTCTGGGGGTTAATATTTTTGTCTGTGGAAGGAAGCCCATATGAGTCATAGGGAGGGGTTACGGAGGTTATATCAGGAATGGGCGGAGAAGAATCAGTCCCTTGTGCAGCTGGACATTGCCCACCCTCCCTCCCTGTTGAATGCTATTGTTTCAGTGTTATACAGTACCGGTATAGTTTGGTTTTGGTGGTTGTGTTGGAGTGGCAGGGCCGGAAATCACAGTACAGTCAACGGCCAGTGGTAAGGGCACATGATGGTAGTGGGCACACTTAACCCACCTTTTTTTCAATGGAATGTGCTATTAGTCTCGGTCCAAGTACCTCCTGAGCGGGTTGGCTTGTGGTTGCTTCCGTTAGCCTAGAAAAGGGGAGGGTTCTGTAGTGCCCCAGGGCCTTGGCCCCATTGAGGTAGATATGTGCACCTTGGGGTGTGTGGTTGTCCCCGGTTTGCGGATGTCCCATGGAAGGCTGGGGCATACTGGTTTGCCTGGCGGAAGTCGATTCTGACTGCTCTCTTTTTCCACCACCATACCTTACAATAAATTTCCTTTGCTTTCGCCACATTTAAGTTGTCTGTTTTATTTATGGTTATAGTTAAATGGTAAGAGTATAAGGTAAGGAATTGTTATCAGCCGTTAAGCATTTAAGGAGAACGTCCTGTTCTTGGATGCTATATAGGCTTGTTTGCCCTTCCCAGTGGCAGAGTATTTATATAAATTCAGAACAAGCCAGGTAAAATTTTAACCATTGAAGGTTAGTGAAATGGGAGCTGACAAGCCTAGCGTTTATGTGCATTTATCCCTATGCAGGCCTTCATTTACCAGGGAATAAAGAGGTGTGAAATCACAGGGAGGAAAGAGGTGAAATTATGAGGTTAAGATGTGAAATCATATTGATCTAAAGAGGTAAAATCACAGGGTCCTAGGAAGTGAAATCACAAGGAGGTTAAGACACGCAGACTGAATCAATAGTTTTCCTGAGCCAAAAGTTCTAATTTTCCATTTCGTCCGCCACAAAAAATGGATTCACATATAATGACTGAATTTATAGAAATGTAGGTTAAATTGACCATCTGTGATTCCACTCACAACAATCATTTCAATCCGGCAGACCGGACCTATGAATGTTCCAAGCATGCACAGAAGCCGGATTTGTTCTATACAGTACAAGTCTTCCTATAGATCACTATAGTTCTATGATGTCACAGCTGAGGAGCTGAGGAGGCTGGGTCTGGTAGGGTGGGGTTGGGGTGTTACTTCTGATTGGGGAGTGGGCTGGCCCTGGCTAAAAGCATAACTAAAAGCTGTGTTACTATTTTGGCTCTCATTTATGACATGTGCCTGATGTGCCGCACAAAACACGTCCAGCACACTTCAAGATAACATCTACTCACTCTGTGAAGAAGCCTAAGGGCTAGATTTACTAAACTGCGGGTTTGAAAAAGTGGAGCTGTTGCCTATAGCAACCAATCAGATTCTAGCTGTCATTTATTAAGTCATTCTACAAAATGACAGCTAGAGTCTGATTGGTTGCTATAGGCAACATCTCCACTTTTTCAAACCTGCAGTTTAATAAATATACCCCTAAATGTGTGACTAGCTTTGCAAATAGGCAAATGTGAACCTCACATTAAGGGGGTCATTTAGGGCAGACGTATATGCGCATTTTTAGTGCTCATCTATAGTACGTATTTATGCATAAAAAACAAGGTGACTTCAACTCTAAATGAGCCCCCAAATATCCAAACTCCTTAGAACCATCCTTGCTAGGCTTAGCTTAATTAATTAACTAATTGTTAATTAGGTGAGAGTGAGGGGTTATTGGGACTTTCTTTTTACATGTGGAACTTTTGTGCGCTTGAAGATTATTTTTTTTTTTTTACATTTGGCCAAGTTGGCCTAGGAATGCATCTATCTGCTGAAGTACAACTGAAAATGCATCCTATTAACAGTACGATGCAAAAATCCTTTTGCAGACTGGAAATTGCTTTACTCTCTTTCAACCAGCAAGAGACACTCATGAAAGGCACATTTCCACTCCACTCATTGCAATAATCTCGCTCTGCAAAATGAAATTAATTTTTTTTGTAAAGCTAGGCTTGCTGGTGCATTGACTTCATACAGGAAACACCCCTCACTGCACCCAACTCCTCCCAAACTTCTACTTCTCTGCAAATCTAGGCGCACCTGTTCAAGATCAAAGAGAATTTTGTACTACGCACCTTTGCACTCCATAAATGAGGTCCCAATGTAATACATTATCTGTAGAGATGCTCAGGCTCAGTTCCTCGAGAACCGAACACACCCCAACTTAGGGGATCCGAGTACCGAACCGAGCCCGCTTGGTACTGTAGTGCGCCCTCGGAATTGAAAATGAGGCCAAACGTCATTGAGTTTTTAATTCCTTTTTAAGATCCAACATAGCGAGGGGTGGGAGGGAGGGCAGACCCCCATTTTTCTTTTCTGCCACTGCTGAGTGCCAATGTGTCCTAGATGTGCTAGGAACTGCCGTGTGTTTGTGTCATTGCTCTGTCACTTACCATCCAGCTAAGTCGCTGCAGTATTTGTCTGAAAGTGTATGAAAATAATAATGTGACCTGTGAGGTGGTCTAAATTGACTGCAAATGACTTGAAATTAGTGTTATTGAGGTTAATAATAATGTAGGAACAAAAAAAGAGCAAAATTATGTAATTTTACCATATTTTAGGATTTTTTCTAAAAAAACCAAAACCAAAACACAAAGCTAATCCAGATCCAAAACCAAAACTTACGACAGAGGGAGACCCTTGACCCTTAAAGGACCTTTTGTTTTCAGGGGTAGGGGATTAAAGGGGTTTTCTATTATTGGAAAGGGTCCGAAGACCTTATGCCCCATACTTTTGCAGAGCAGTCGTTGTGGATTTGGCACAATGACCACCCCGGGGCACACACATACATAAAAAAGAAGCTATGATTCTGGTCAACTCTGATAAAAAGTTGTATAGCCATGACCTATGTGTCTAATAAAGTGTAACTTGTTCTCTGTCCCACAGCTCACCATCTCATTTACATGTCCCTTCTACACTCTCTCTCTAGATCAGCATATCTCAAAAGAGAGAGAGATAAAGAGACAACCAGCGGAGCGAGAGAACGAAGAACAACAGACAGGTTTAGCAAGGCCAATTAATCAAAATTTTTACGTAGAAATTCCATTTGGGATTAGTGCAGCATGTCGAGCTGATTCATAAAGCCTGACAAATGATGTTATTTATTAAAATAATGACTCATTATTCCGATTGTTTGGCAATGTATAAGCAAAGCTCGGATCACAGATTGTGACTGTGCTGAGCTGCCAGTTTTCTGCTCGTGGGGTGGGATTCAGTAAAAGATTGCCTCACAGCGAGAGTGATACCCCCCACATAGACACTTTCTTGCAAACCTTATTGTGCTGGAGAAAACCTACTGAATATTACATTTGTATTTTGCAAGGAATATTAATAGAATCAATAGTTGTAATTTGTATTCAAAAATATGAATCCTATTTGTTTAACACATTCAGTAAGAGCAGAATTCAGCAAATACCTTACACTGGTGGAGCCAGGCTCAGCCCGGCAGATCAACCTATCAAACCGGTAGAAAGAACACTCTACGGAGATATCAATAGTCGCATTGTATGAAAGACAAGAGCTGTAGAACCCACAACACTCTGCTCCCACTGTTGTACACCAAAATAACAGACACGTGTTCTCGAATGTGAATGCTATCTCCAGGGACACATTGCTATATTATACACATTAGATGTAGAGTAGAGTACTGCACCCCCAACATGGCATGATTGTGTTGCAATGCCATTATATTTTAAATACAGAGAATTACACCAAGTATGCAGAACATGACAATAGAGAATGAAAAAGAGAAGCTGAGAAATACATTCGGTGTAGAGAACAATACAAATGGTACTGTTACAGAAGAGGTAAAGGGATATATGTGTGCCCCCGCGATTCCTCCCTTATCCAATATAGCGCCAACATTTTCCTTTATGTGGCAGTGAAATAATGTTATTTCACTATTTTGGCTTTTGTAAAAGCCAAAGGGAGACTTTACACACCACAAGTAATGCCCATTATTATTATTATTATTATTATTATTATTATTGTTTCTTTGTGTTACGCCACAAGGTTTTTCCTGCAGGACAAACAGCAGACCATACAGGGTAAAACAAGTACAGAACAAAAACTGAGTAAATCAAGACTCCCGAAGCTCCAGGCATAGCAATTATAGTGAGGCTGGAGCAGAAGAAATGGTATAGAGACAGGAGGGAAGAGGGCCCTGCTCATAAGAGCTTACATCCTAAGAAGAGGGCAAACAGACAGCAGGTACAAAGGTAGTCAGTAGAGGTCACGTGCAGGAGGAGCGAGTAAGGGCCGGGACGAGAAAGGTGAGGAGAATGAGCATGGAGAGAGGATTAGGTGGAAGGCTGGTAGGCTTTGAGGAAGAGGTGAGTTTTAAGTGCCCGTTTGACAGAGCACAAGTTAGGGGACAGTCGGATGGAGCGTGGAAGGTCGTTCCAGTGGAGAGGGGCAGCTCGGCAGTAATATGCTATCGTAATAGTAATGCCCAGTAATATGCTATCAGCAGTAGTAATGTCCAGTAATATGCTATCAGCAGTAGTAATGTCCAGTAATATGCTATCAGCAGTAGTAATGTCCAGTAATATGCTATCAGCAGTAGTAATGTCCAGTAATATGCTATCAGCAGTAGTAATGTCCAGTAATATGCTATCAGCAGTAGTAATGCCCAGTAATATGCTATCAGCAGTAGTAATGTCCAGTAATATGCTATCAGCAGTAGTAATGCCCAGTAATATGCTATCGTAATAGTAATGCCCAGTAATATGCTATCAGCAGTAGTAATGCCCAGTAATATGCTATCATAATAGTAATGCCCAGTAATATGCTATCAGCAGTAGTAATGCCCAGTAATATGCTATCAGCAGTAGTAATGCCCAGTAATATGCTATCGTAATAGTAATGCCCAGTAATATGCTATCAGTAATAGTAATGCCCAGTAATATGCTATCAGCAGTAGTAATGCCCAGTAATATGCTATCGTAATAGTAATGCCCAGTAATATGCTATCAGCAGTAGTAATGCCCAGTAATATGCTATCGTAATAGTAATGCCCAGTAATATGCCCAGCTATATACCCAGTAATTGATAATATGCTCCAAGAGTAGTAGCAATGGTCAGTTATGCTCCAGCAGTAGAAATAATACCCCATAATATAGTTCACCAGTAGCAGTAACTCCTAGTAATATGTCAGCCGTAGAAGTCCAGCAATGTACTAGCAGAAGTAGCTATGCACAATAATATGTAATAGAATCCCCAGTAATGGGGTCTAGTAGCAGCATTAACAGCCAGTAATATAGTCCAGCAATGATAACAATGCCCAGTAATATGCCCAGCAGTACTGACCCTCCCGCTGCCCGATGCCGCCTCTGTGCTGCTCCGTGGCCTGTGGCACTTGACAAACCATTAGTGCTGTGCCAGAGGCACGCACCCCACCCAAATCAAGTGATATGCAAAGGCCTGGCCAGTTACCCATTTTCCCAGTAGATATAATGGAGAAAGGGTGGTTAAATAGAGGAGCGTCAGTGCTATATAGTGCTCTTACTCACAATGCCAAGGGCAACACTAACTCTAAATATGGCCCTGTTTAAGAGCAGTGATTAGGAAGAGAGGGGGAAGGAAAGTGGTGGTCATCGTTTTCACGATTACTACCAATCCTACATCGACAAGCCCTCCAACTAAAATCCAAATTTCTGCCAAACCGATGTGAAAATAAATAGACTTACCTAGAAGCCGACACTGGATCTCCGATTGGATCTCCATGCTGACACCAAGCTATCCCGATTGGAGAATTGGAGAAGTGTAGATTGATGTCATCGCGACATCTGTCAATAGAAATTTAAACCCTTGGAGTCCCCACTGTCACGGAATTGCAGAGATGGCCGCTAACCGGTATTGGCGCAACTGAACAGGGAGGCGGGGAGTGTAACGTACCCCCGGTATTCACCAGGGACCCCCGCGAGGGGATTTGGGCTTAGCTGCAGAGGGTACGCAGGTTGCGGTTCTCCAAGACAGTCACCGGTGTAGTGACAGTAGTAGACAGGCGTAGTCAGGCAATCCAGGTCAGAGCCAATCGAGTGGTGCAGTACAGAGGGAGGATCCAGAGAGAAGTCAGGTCAAGCCAAATAGTCAAACCAGCCCGGCAGCGAGGTACCAAAACGAAACACAGGAGAGTAGTCACAGGAAGCCGAGTCAGAACCGAATAACACACTGGATCAGAAGTTCAGGAAACACTGGAGCAGGAGTGAACTAATACTCTGGCACTAGACATGTGTCAGAGGCTGCTTTATATACCCTAAGGTGCCTCCTGATTGGGTTAGGGAGATTTTGGCGGTAAGACATGCTGGCTGCAGACAGGTGAGCAGAGATAGTGTCCCGCTGCTAGGCAGCAGGACGTGGTTGCTGAGAAGGTGCAGGCGTCCGTCTCCTGCACCAAGTGTCAGTGCGGAGACGGCACCTGACACCCACATTGCCGCTTTAAATTTCTACTGACAGACGTCGCGAAGACGTCAAACTGCAGTGGTGAACATTTCTCCAATCAGGATAACTTGCTGTCAGCATGATGATCCAATCGGAGATCTCCATTGTCGGCTTCAAGGTAAGTCTTTTATTTTCACATCGGTTTGGCAGAAATTCGGATTTTAGTTGGAGGGCTTGACGATGTCGGATTTTTCCTCATCGATCAAGCGGACCCAACCTGAGGAAAGGACAGTGCAAAATCCTAATTCTGACTCGGACAGAATTCGGACAGCAGAGGTCGGCCTGAATGTAACCAAACATTATTTCATCTCCCTCTCTGACATAGTTGTTGCATGGCTAAATTTTTACATGAAGACACTGCACCAATTCAGATGAGGTAGGTAAGGCAGAGGGAGGTGGGTAGGTGTGACTTGATACAAATAATAATAGATATTCATTTACTGTGGCCAAGTATTTACCATGACCCAGATATAAACCTTACTAGTACATTTTGTACATCACTTTAGATACTATCCCCTATAATTATAGAGAATATGCTTGGCTTACTAAAGTGTCACTAATTGCAAGTTGATAAATCTCCTCTGCAGTCGTCCAGTGCTTTTTTCCCCATATTACATGCTACCTAGATATCTCCAGAGAAGATTGTTTTCATCTGTGTTATATTAGTGTAATTACTAGGCTCAGCGGTCTATTGGTCTGGCGCAAGCAATTTACCCCCTCTGCCAGCAGCCCGGTGATGAGCACATGGTGTGGATAGCGACGTGTCATCTCATTTACTTACAGAGAGACTGGCTCTGGATATATGATTTATGAATTTTGATAGAGCATGAAAGCTAAAGGAATGAGGAAAGGTCAAGTGCCACTTAGCATGGTATATTGGATTTGCAATAAAGGATAAATATTCAGCTCCCTCCCCCCCTCAATCCTAAATATGCATTCAGAAAGATCTGCTCCCTCATTTCCCATATTCTGTTTCTATATTACGCTATAAACTCCAGTTTTCAGAAACAATCTCACAGTCAGAGATGGGTGATATTAGATGTGATGCTGGAATCAGAAACTGCCATAAATATCTGTGAAGAGTGTATTCATTGTCATTTAATCCTATTTTTGTCCCATGCTAGAGATGAATTTATTGGCTGCATGATTTCACCTGTATTTGTCTACTAGCTAAATGCACATTAGACCACATGGTCACAGAAATACGAGCTGGAAAGAGCAGAAACTAGATTTTACCCGCTACTGCAGAATGAAAGACGGCCAGGCATAAAATAGCCTTAAAGTTTGACTGTTGCCTTCACAAAGTGGAGAGAGCCATTATGTGGGACAACCCAAATATTCATGAGTATACAGCCTAGGGACCAGTGACGTCCAGCAGACATTGGGCATGGCTGGTTAGGAACCATTGTTTGGCTGCTTCCTCAGTAAGCTTTGGTAGCCAATTGGAATTCAATGATGAAGCAGGCATCGGTTACTACTATCCAATCAAAGCACAGGCTGTTTTGATCTTCGTTACAGTCTACATCCTATATGCATATGACTCTATTAACAAAAGGCAGGCCAGCACCGCAAGTGGGAGAGAGTGAGTTTTGGCAGTGTTGACATTTGGGACAGAACGTCCATGCTGCAAATTAATATTTATCTGGTAGTTGTAGAGAACAATGACCAGTTCTATTCCTGGAAGCTCCTCCTGTACATCTGATGACGAGAGGAACACAAAGAGTACCACTGATTATAATTCAAAGGGTTACTTTACGTTAGTGTGTCCTAAAAAGACCCAGTACATTTACTACCAATGGGGGCTACACATCAAAATCTCAATAAAACCTTCTATCAAAACTATCCTGGTTCTTAGAAACAGAAAAGACTACTTATATTTTAAACAGGGGTTCCTCCTCTTTTACACAAGGAGGAATATTTATTAACCACCTTTTTAAGACGATCCCTTTCAATCCTTATCGCAAAAATAAGGATTGAAAGATTGTGTGTATTTATTAAAAATGTCAACAGGAACAACAGTCACTGTTGTACTTGCGTGGCCCCTCTCTTATCTTTCCTATGGTCACCTTTGCTATAGTGACCGGAGGGAAGAGCAGTAAGATGCAGTAAGGGATCCGAAGATTCCTCTACCGCAGTGGCCAGGGAACAGGGGTAAATTACCCCAAATGGGGTAAAAATGAAATTCCTGGGGGTAATGCTGCCGGTTCACATGCTGTCAGTTGGATTGTAGACCCCTTTAAATGTGAAATTGCTGTTGTACCAGAAGAGCCTCAAGGGTTAGCAGAGGCACTTCTTGAGCTTCGATGCAATAATGAAGCACATACTGCATTTGAAAACAAAGCAGATCTGTCATATTTTTGGATGTCAACAGCTGCAAAGGCATTCAAAATTGCACATAATGAGGCAGTCAAAAAAATTGCTGCCTTTTGCAACAACCTACCTTTGCGAGCAAGGATTTTCCACTCTAACGAACATAAAAACAAAGCAGAGAAATCGATTGGACGCTGAAGACTGTATCCAAATTGCTCTGAAATCAAAATGCCCCAATATTAATGCTCTCGTATCCAAAATTAAACAACATCATTTCTCCAAAACCTGAAGTTTTGAAGTTGAAGCTTTCAAAGAAATTTTGAATAAATTCAATAAAACTTTGAATTTCAATAATTAATAATATATGATTTCCTTCCTTTCAAATCAAGGGGGTAACGTCGGCGTATCTAAATATATTTTGGGATAAAAGGTAAAAAATTTCCCTGACCCCTGCTCTACCACAATGCTCTGCCCCTATGGCAGAGCTGAAGAATTACACATACGGTAATGTACAGCAGCTTGAGCTGTATGTGCCTGAGCTGCCGTACATTACTGTATGTGTAACTGCATTTTCATTACTTGTTAAATTGCGGTAAATGGCAGTCCTCATAAACATCTATGGGGACTGCTATTTATTTCAAAATAAAATGCAAAGCAACAGATATCTATGATGTCTGCTGTGATGCACTGTTGATAGATTTGGACTATACTTACATTTGCATCTATTCCCTGAAAACAGCCGTTTTCTGGGAATTTACATGCAAATTAGCTATAACAATTAGGCCCCAAGGTGTTTTCTCTAACCTACTGGCATTGTTAAAAAAAAAATAATCAAATTCAGTATTGATATAACCTGTTAAATGTGACAGCTAACTTGAGATAGATGACAGAAAACAGAGGAACAAAAACAGAGAATAGACAGAAGGTCAGAGATACAAGTACAAACAGCGGAATTCCTTGAGCTCAACATCTAGGCTTCTGTGGCTCGGATTGTAGACTAATTAAGAAACAAAATAATAGCAGAAACTCAAGCTTCAGGTCTGTAAACCAGCATGAAAGAAGAACACCGAACAGGTTAAAAGCATAGAAGGAAGCATTGTCTAAAAAGGTATCAAGCGGAATGGAGTGACTCTCAGCCAGTGACAGGTGGAACTGCTTCATCTCTCGGATTTCAGCACCACACTGGCGGACAGCGACGTAGAATCCTTCCATTGATTGTTCAGTGTTTCTGGTCTGGAAGCAAAAATACTGAAGAGCAGGAAACCAGTTCAGAGACCAGGCATGAACACAAGTTAACAGTAGGAGAATGGTGGGAAGATTTAGCAAGATTGAAGTGTGATATTAGAGAAACTTGGCAACCCTGCAAGTGTCAGGATCTGAGAACGTTATTTCCTAGTCCTATTTATGAAAGGAAGTGTACATGCCACTCGGTCAATGTGGAGACAGATATTTTGAGGGCTGAATCAATATTTATCCAATCAATTCACTAGTTACTATTGATACTGCTGTTCCTAGCGCATCAACTACATTCTCGCGAATATTGTCTCAGCTCACAAGACGACCGCGTCCACATTGTTAACCGCACAAAACAAAAATTCAGAAACCAATACCAGTCAATCAAATTGTGTCATTTGTGTAACAGTTATTAGATTGTTTGATTTCTTTGGGTTACAACGCCCTTTAGGTTGCAGTTTTCATAACCCCCCCCACTCCCCATTATGACTATACCAAAAACGCGCCCTAGTTAACTCTCCAATGTGTCTGGTGATATCTAACGTCAAATATAAAGTTTGAGGAGATAAAAAACAGCTAAGAGGTCGATTTTCACTTACTGACAAATCCCACCTGGATGTGCTGCTCACTTCGCATTTCAACAAGAAGTGATTTTTTTTTTTCATAAACGCTCAATAGACACAAATTAAATTACATCTGTCACCCAGGCATCACAGTGCTGAAAACTGCGCTGGTCAATAATGGTCTTATACTTTGAAAGTTAGAAACATAACTTGTGTTGATAGAGAGGTAAGAATAGAGGTGCTTAGATCGCTATTCAGACCCGAAATATTGAATGAGCTGTGTAAAATATGAAGACAGGGAAAGCTTAGTGACTATCAGTAAACCATGCCAGAATGCCAGGATTAGTTTTAGGCAAAGTATTAGATATACATACTTCTTTCCCCAGAATATATTTACCTCCTAATGTAATGCTTGCCTTAGGGCTTATTTAAAATACATTATGATTACACCAACAACATAGAAAAGCATAACATTGTATTGATGGAAGTACAATGTCATTTGTAGCTAAATTACTTCTGCATGTAAAGCAAATTCTATCAAAAAGTGATTTTGAACAGAAACAAAAAATTAATACAAAACTGTGGGGTCTATTTATGAAGTGGTGAAGGGTGAAGAGTCAAGATACCGGTGTAAATGGGTTAATGCTGGAGAAATAATACATTTCTCTGGCATTAACCTAATTACTGGCACGTATTGCTGTCTCCATAGAATTCTAAGGGGAGAGTAACATTAGGTAATTCATTAAGCTGCGATTTCAATGGTATTCAGCTGAAACCTCTCCGGCTTCACTGAATCGCTGCCAGAAGAAAGCGATATGCACGTGCGCATAGCAGTTTCCGCATTTGCTGGAAGCGTAGGCTGTCAGTGAATAGAAATAAGTCCTTGTTCAGGAGATGGGTCTATGCAGGGGCTGGGGGGCTGGGGGGAAGAGGGTCTCATAATGAGCTACCATGGGCTGGGTCACTGGGCCACTTGCATTTATTTTCCTTTAAAATAGGCTGCTGAGTGGAGTCTTGCCCCCTGGGCTAAAATTCGTCAGACCACCCCTGGGTTTACGCCAGGTTGCCAAAGCAGCTCCAGCATAGTAAATTGCAGCAGCTCCTCTTTATGAACCACTGAGATTTGCAGTGATGTCTACCACGTTGGAATCCTATATGGACCCGTGACTACAATCAGTGACAGGAAGAGTTCTAATGCGCAGTGTTCAGACCAGTTTTAACAGTTCTGTGATGCCAACTCTCCCTGAAACAGGGGTGATCTCCCTCACTCCCTGAAGAGTCTGACATTCTCCCTGATGCTGAACAAGTACAAGACGTGGTTGGCTTCGCCATCTGTGGCATGATGACTCAGTTCAGAAATTGTGTCCTATGTCCATGTATTGCTGCCTATGGAGGTGGCCATTTTCATGGAGACCAAGATTTAATCAAGGACTGACAGGTAAGACAACATGACTTCAATAATGGAGACAGAAATGTAAAAGACGTTTCAGTCTCTAGAGATTCATTAGCTGCTTTTCTTTAACGCATAGTTGCCTACTCTCTCGGAATGTCCGGGAGACTCCCACAATTCAGGAGAGCAGGGCAACCTCCCGGTTCTCGCCCCTGCAATAGTTAATTTGGGGGGGGCTTATTGACGCAAATATTGTGCCATCTTAGCCCCGCCCCCTGCTGTAATTGGCCAAAATGGTGACAATCGTTTAAGGGTCGGGGCAAACATGATGTGATTCGTCAAGCCCCCCCCTGCACCGCCCACCACCCTCCGGGATCTCCCTGAAGCCAGTGAGGAAAATTATGTCCTATCTGCTTTGAAGACGTTGGTTTTGTTCCTAGATCCCCTAGGATGTTTATATTGCTAAAATATAGTGAACATGTGGATGGTGTCTATCTAGGTATATTTTATCCAAAAACCTGAAATACCCGAGAGTTCTATTAAACAGAAAGAATGAAATATGTGGCTACTGGCCTCAAATCCGTAAACAAGTTATTTTCAGCTTCTTTTTTAATTTGATTTTCGTACGATCGTTTGTTAGACTGTTTTTTTTTTTTAACATTTCCAAAGCCACGTTTGTAAATAAGCACTGTATACATTCACAGTGTTCTTCCCCTGGCGTTCTATGGCACTGAGGAGGTTGTATATTTAATCGTGTAATTAAGATTACCCATGTAGAAAAGCACAGCCGGGAGAGCCGCTTCTCTTTGGAGAGAAGATGAAAGTTGTGTAGTAGTTTTATCACAGAGCGTCCATCTGACTTGCGGATGGAAAGCTTAATCCAGCGTATTTGTCAACCAGCGGCTTTTTAACGCCAGCAACTGGTAAAAAGACTTGGATAACAGCTGTGTGGCTCTAGAATAGCTTCTCACATCCATATGTGGCCTAGTTTTCTAAGTGTTACACATGACTACAAGATAAACCTTTTGTGTACGCTCTGTCATCTGTCTAGGAACACTGGAATAAATGGTAAAAAAAAAAAAACACCTAAAAACTGGGTCATCCACAGATACACTGGGAATCTGGTTTTGCTGCAACAGACCCCTCTAGATAAAGACATTCGTATGCTACATTCATCCTCAAAGCATTTATCAATTTCACATGAACCTCTCTCCAAGTGACCTGTGATGCCATAATGTACATATATCTCAGATAAAACCATATTATCGGGCATTGTTGTACAAGTTTCCTATCTGTTTCTTGTCAAGAATCCTTGAAAATGAACAAATAATGACATGACACTTCCCAGTAATATTATGTATGCAAGATTTATTATTTAGCAAAAAGAAATAAAGAATATATTGCCTAACATGAGCTGCAAGGATTTATTTAATTCACTGAAATGTCGCCTCTCCTGGGGATTGTCATTGAGTAATAAACTAGATGCTATCTGGCTTTCTCTTTTTTCATCAACACTGATTGCTGTGTGTTTTTTTTTTTCTTTCTGCAAGCATGGGTAACTTATCAAGCGAGGGGATTCACAAATGTTACACTGCAAATTAGTGTGAACCCTTCAACCTCGCTCGCTCCAGCTAATTACTTATTTCGTGATCTCTGCGGTAGGAGTGTATAGTTCCAAAAATAGCCGTGAATCATGGCAGGGCTATATATTTCCCTGACATTTCTTTAAATAGTTGCAGGAAAAGGTACGTATTTAAATCTAAGGAGGTCATTAACTGAAAGCAAACAGAAAACCTCCCACAATGTCCGAGTACACACTGTGTGCCTACAATGTAAGTATAACTATAGCGGAGGTCCTTGTATATATGTATATGAGCACTTTCACTTTTTCACTTCTACTGATTACTATAAAAAGCAGTGTTTCTAATCTATAGAGTATGGGGTCTGTTTATGAAAGTGAGAAAAGCCCTAAAATTGAGGACCTCTCACTTTGGGGCCTATTTATCAAAGGTTTTCCCCCTGTAAAATTATTATTATTATCATTTATTTGTTAGGCGCCACAAGGGTTCCGCAGCGCCGTACATAATACAAGCAGGAGACCATACAGGGTGACATAGTACAGAGCAATAAACACAAAGTACCAATACTTCAGAACTCCGGGCAGACATATGAGCGAAGATGGAGCAGAAGAACAGGTATGGAGACAGGAGGGGAGAGGGGCCCTGCTCATACAAGCTCACATCCTAAGGGAGGGTGGACAAACAGGCACAAGAGGGAGCCATTAAAGAAAGGGAGAGAAAGGCGGGGCTGGTGGAGAGAGAGGAGAACGAGAGAAGGAGGTTAGCAAAGGAGCAACAAGGTGAGGGTTAAGTGGATGGTTGGTAGGCTTTGAGGAACAGGTGAGTTTTAAGTGCCCGTTTGAAGGAGCACAGACTGGGTGAGAGACGGATGGAGCGGGGGAGGTCTTTCCAGTGGAGGGGAGCAAAATCCCCCAAAACAACAGTTTTCGGGGATTAAACACTAAATTGGTATTTATGATTATAGCATCGCAGCAGATATCATAGATATCTGCTGCTTTACATCTCCTATCATTTTACTGAGCACTCCCCATAACAGTGTATGGGGAGTGCTCAGTAACGCTATTTAACAATAAATGAAATTAACTTTTCAAACATGTTAATGTACGTCACCTCAAGCTGACGTATATTATCATAAATGAATAGTTTCAGTGCTGTCAGCTCTCAGAGAGCAGAGATGTTTGTGCGCATGCCTGAGGGTTTCACTCGGCGCATGCGCACTGGAGTCAGAGGAGGAGCCCCGTTGATCGCATACCGCTTTGGGAACGAAGAGGCAGTAGTAAGTATGTTTTCCACTTCACAGGAACAGCAGTTTTTTCGGAACTGCTGTTCCAGTGCTGCTTTTTTTTTAAATAAATATGAGAAATAGTTCAATCCTCATCAATGCGATAAGGATTGAAAACTATTTTTCATATTTTGCGAGTGTTGATAAATGTACCCCTTTATAACAAAGCACAGGGGAAGTCTATTTACCACTGTGGTGGTACAAGTACCGCCTCTGTCATCCTATCGTTATCGCCATCTCATTAAGGCGAAAGTAGGGGCTCCCCACCAGAAAATATGCTTTATTATTTAAATAAAGCATTTTTTTTCCTTTTTTTTTTTTTTAAAAAACAATATTATTTATTTATGTCCAAAGTGGAATACAAAGCCCGTCCGGTCTTCCAGTTCTACTGCGCTGGTGCGAACCGCCAATCATCATCATCACCATTTATTTATATAGCGCCACTAATTCCGCAGCGCTGTACAGAGAACTCACTCACATCAGTCCCTGCCCCATTGAGGCTTACAGTCTAAATTCCCTAATATACACAGACACAGACTAGGGTTAATTTGTTAGCAGCCAACTAACCTACCAGTATGTTTTTTTTTGCAGTGTGGGAGGAAACCGGAGCACCCGGAGGAAACCCACGCAAACACGGGGAGAACATACAAACTCCTCACAGATAAGGCCATGATCGGGAATTGAACTCATGACCCCAGTGCTGTAAGGCAGAAGTGCTAAACACTGAGCCACTGTGCTGCCCAGATCAGGCAAGCACAGAGGGACCCTGCACTGGTTGGCAAATTGGTAAGTCCTCTTACCGCTGCTACCCGGTATCGCCAGGGAGCTGAGCATTGCTCAGCTGTACAGGTGAACTTTTATTGGTAAAGTGGGCAAAAGATTTTCTATGGCTGCAATAAGCATTGGTAGGTAATCTTCTATATCACCTACTATTGATTGATGGAGTCCTATAAGTGCAACGTGTAAAGTTCATGATTCACCTGGGATTTGTAATAACTGCAGTGAGTAAAGACACGGCACTTGTTAAGCCCGGTACTTACTTTGATGTGCATTTAAATATACCAGTTCTAATGCCTGAGATATCCAAACGCGTTTCACATACCTTTGTTTCATTTTGGAGCTCATTAGAGATCACTAATGCAGGCAACATTTCGAAAAGAGCAACGCTCCCATATGGCAGTGGGTATGACGCTATTGGAAACATCAGATTCCACTCTCAGACTTGTTTCTTTGTGCTTACTACTAGCATAGAAAATACTAGCACAATTCAGAAAATTGATGCCAGTGGATCTAATGCCTAATAGTGATCAATAGTTTACAATTTTGACCAGCAACATACATTGATCTTCAACGCAGCACAGTTGGATGTGCTATCGTTCATGTGTACATATCATTTCACCTTTTATGTGGTGCTACTTCTGATAATCACTGCAATAATCATGCATTCTAATAGGCGTTCATACACAAAGGTCATGGACAAACACAGAGGAACAATGTAAAATTGATTAGTTCCTGCTTTGCAAGGTCAATCACCCATGTTCGCTCCATTATACCAGCCTCTAACCAGACATTGATTACTATGACAAGATGGCATGCATTGGAGGAGCGGGACTTGTCTGCACATTATGGGGGGGAGCTTGCCAAACAGAATCCCACCCGCCTTACAGACTATACAGAAGGCTTGATTGACATTTAGAAAGCTCTTGTTTGATGCATCATGGGAATTTTATATTTTTTATTTTGCTTAATGAGATATACTTTGTCCACTTTTATATGTGTTGTGTGATAAAAGAGGACAATCACACAACTGCCTTGTACAGTTCATAATTGACCCAAAGTGGAGGTATTCTTAATGCAGTGCCCCCACACAAAGAAGTAAAACAAAATGTCCCAGGGATTTGTCTCGGTCTTCATTTAAATTGGGAATATTTGCAGGTTCCTGAGACACAGTTGGGTCACAAATTTAATGGACTTATGACCCACTTTGTGCAGTGCTTGTTAATTTTAACGTTAATTAATTTAGCGCCAGCATACCCAGCAGTGCTTTACAATTGGGAACAAACCCTCTAATAACACAAGACTAGGTACTGACAAACAGTCAAAAGCAAGGAAAATAGGAGTTTAATACACAAAGATAAGTGTCAAATTTTGCCTATTGGTCCAGTTGGATTGCAATGGGAAAAAGTGCTAAATGGGGCTATATGATTCAGTCACATAGCTATGTTGAGTGAGTGCAGTCCGAAAACAGTCCAGTAACTGGAAATGGGAGCAAGTAATGGGTGATGAAGAGAGACGCAGATCTTGTGAAGTGCGAAGGGGTTGAGTTGGGGGATATTTTGGGGGATTTTTTGAGACAAGGGAAGGGAAGTATGTTGGTGCAGTTTTGCTAATGACTTTGTATGTTAGAAGATGTATTTTATATTGGATTATGTAAAATACAGGCAAACAATGTAGGGATGGGCAGAGCCAAGCTGCAGTTGAGGAACATTTAGTAAGGAAAAGTAGTCCAGCTACAGTATGCACAATAGATTGTAGGGGTGAAATTCTGGTTACGACAAAACCATTTAGAAGGGTCAGTGTCCTGGGTGAGATAAGTGATTATTCTGGAGATGTGTCTGAGATGTATTTTACAGGACTTGGATGAAAATTGGACCTAGTGTATTTCTAAATGATCATTGTACAGGGGAATAAACTCAATGGGAGGAAAATTAGAGCATGCAAAGGAAATCAATATGAATGTGTTCAGAACTCTGTATCTTGGGTCAAATGGAACTCAAGAGAATGTTATCTCTTGTATCTACCAAGTGTATTGTCTAACGTAATAAGTGAAATTTGGAGTCTCAAGCTAGAAAATGTAGATAAAATCCTATCCCACTTGCTTTCATCAAGAGAGATGATCTGGTGCCCATTCATTTCAGCATAAGGAACTGTACGTTGCTACCCATGCATATAGATTACTGTTATTAAGCCTACAAGTGTAGGGACACCTGTACATTCTCAGAGGCCTGAGGTGAGAGAGACTGATCTAGAACCTGACTGGTTGATCCAAGAGTGTTCCAGAGAAATGAGTCATAGAGAAATACACCACCACTGTCCACCAGACATGCATACGTTGCAATTTTAACGTATGTGTTCAAGTTTTCAGAATGAAATACAAACAATGCTATTTTTTCATAATTCTTTCACTTTTCATTTGCTACAATTGTCACCCAATGTGCTTGCAGTTAGAAAGGAAAATATCACAGTTATATTTGCATATTCTGTACTGACCAGGTAGGAAGAATTTACAGTAAATCTATATTTTACCTGTGGCTCTTCCTCTTGCCAGTGAGCCAAGGTCTCTTTGGCTGGGGTTCGGGCAGTCAGCCTGTGCTGCGGTCTGTTCCTTTATCAGCCAACGATGGAGACAGCTGGCAGCCTATGATTACGGGAGAAGGTAATGGCTTATTGACTGAGTCACATCAAAGGAGCCCAAGATCTTCATTCACTTGCAGCAGGACAGGAAAATGAGTGACACATTGATAACAGACTCACCTGTCCTCTTCAGCCAGAAACTGATGGGAGAATTAAGAAGGAATTACTTATGACACACTTCTGAGAATGTGGTCTGTTTTTCTGGAGAGTTTCTGTGTAGGTTCTGCAGACTTCAAGCACTCACAAGCACCCAGTTATATAAATGTTTGTACTTCATAGACAATTGGTAGCAATATTAATGCCTTCTAAGAGCCAGACCAGTTTACACTTAGTGTCTGGCAACTCTACTCAAACAATCCCTCAGGGCGATGAAAAACAATATTGTTTGTGAATGGGCCCTTCCTATGGTCCATTTTTAGGATCTTGCTTTTTTCCTGTATGTTACCGTAGCTATAAAAAGTATTCATGGAATATTTCAATTTTTGAAATAAAAATAGATTTATTCTGGATTTAAAGTTTTTCCTTTATCCAATACAAATATAAAAAATCAGACCATACTGGATTATAAGTATTCACCCTCTTGTTTTAACACTTGCTAGCTGTGATTCTACGTGGGTGAGTCTCTACCAGCTTTTCACATCTGGCTACTGCAATGTCAGCTCATGCTTTGCAAAATTCTTTGAGTTCTACCATTGGTGGCAGCAATTGTAAGCTTGCGAGCAGGGTTCTCTTACCTCTCTGTCTGTATGTATTACCCAGTATTGTCTTATCAATGTTTGTTCCCAATTGTAAAGCGCTACGGAATTTGCTGGCGCTATATAAATAAATGTTGATGATGATGATGATGAAATGTCCAAATTTTTCTCAATGCTATTGAGGTGTAGCGTTTGATTGGGCCCCTCCAGGACATTATTTTTTACGTTTAAATCCCTCAAATTCTTGCAGACTACGGCATATTCCTCTAAGATTTGTCTATATATATTTTGCTACATTCATTTTGCCCACTATTTTCACAATTTCTCCAGTTGCTGAAGCCGAAGATCATCCATAGATCATTATGCTCCCAGAACCATGTAAAGATAGGTGTTAGGTGCACCAAACAAATGTTAAGCCAAAATGTTCACCACAGAATCTTCCACCACTTCATCATCATCATTTATTTATATAGCGCCACTAATTCCGCAGCGCTGTACAGAGAACTCATTCACATCAGTCCCTGCCCCATTGGAGCTTACAGTCTAAATTCCCTAACACACACACACACACAGACAGACAGACACACAGACTAGAGTCAATTTGTTAGCAGCCAATTAACCTACCAGTATGTTTTTGGAGTGTGGGAGTAAAACCGGAGCACCCGGAGGAAACCCAGGGAGAACATACAGACTCCACACAGATAAGGCCATGGTTGGGAATTGAACTCATGACCCCAGTGCTGTAAGGCAGAAGTGCTAACCACTAGGCCACCGTGCTATGCCGGATATGGTCTCCCAATACTTCTGGCAAACTGTAGGCTAGATTTCACAGTGCAGAGTTGTCGGGTGTCTGTGCGACAGTAATGTTGCCCCATGGACAGTTTCTTCCATCTTTGCCACGGAAGACTGTAAGTGTGCCAGAGTTGCCATAAGCCTCTTGGTTGCCTTCCTAACATATCTCTTTCTCGCACGGTACTCAGTTCATAGGACAGCCTGTTCTAGACAGATGTGCCATATTCCCTCCATTTTTTTATTATGGGCTTGATATTAAATATGCAAATTTTAGCTGTCATGGTCAGCACCTGAAAAAGAGGCTAAATCCTCGTAGCATTGTGGCTCTGTCTTTGTCTGATTAAACACACTCCTTTGGTGAGGAGAGGCGATCATTTTCACCGCTATGTTAGAACATAGGTAACATATAAACCTTCTCTCTGCTAACTTCCTACTGATCAATATTAGCCTTGCATTGTTTACTGCTAACTTCCCTTTGCTCACTGAAACTGACATGCAGTATTTAATTCCTAGTGATTTATGGATGTAATTTCCAGAATTTTCTGACTTTATGCTATTTTCCTTCCAATAACAGCCTTTGTTTACACAGTCAGTGAGAAAAATGCAATCTCACTGGTATGTGTCTATTGAATCATTATTATCGTTTTGACGATAGCAATGATAGCAAGGTTGTAGCTGTTGTTGTGCCCTGCCGGGTCACAGTTCCTGTCTCCTTAAGATGACCATATATACCACGATCTGGCCACCAGGTCCTACTACTGAAAGGCCAGAGCTCCAGCAGATTTGGCTATACGTACACATACCCTTTTGTGACCAAGGGGTCTATTTACTATGCTAGTTACCGTGTTTCGATGTAATGAGAAAGTCTCCATTCTCTGTGATACAGGGAAAGGGCTTTGCACTGCTATCCCCACTCCTGCGTTGGTCAGAAGTGATAGTTCTTCCTTCTGAATGATCAACTGCACATGCACCGGTGAAATATCCGGCCACGTGCAGTGCAATTATGCAAAAGGCTCTGGCTGCCTAAAGGTAAGTCTATAGGAGTCTGTGCATCCAATGCCTAATGTCATCCTGAGATGGCATTAGAATTTAAATAAGTTCGTATTCCACATATTAATACATGAGGTCTGTGTTAAGAACAGATAAATGGGTGGTGGCAGAAGAATCAATGATATGACCGTTGAACCCTTTGTAATTAATGCGATGGCCATTTTACGGAGAAAACTGCTGTTTTCTCCATCTGAATGGCTCATTGCACCTTTATAAATAGGCCCCCAAATCTGTATCATCCAGCTATTGGTACTGGAGCTGAACGGCCAGATTAGATTGGGCACCACTAGCATGGTCATTTGATGGTCATCACCTAATTACTGTCCAACCCGACTGACTACTAATAGATTTGGGGCTAGATTTACTGAGCTGTGGGTTTGAAAAAGTGGGGATGTTGCCTATAGCAACCAATCAGATTCTAGCTTTCATTTATTTAGTACCTTCTACAAAATGACAGCTAGAATCTGATTGGTTGCTGTAGGCAACATCCAACTTTTTCAAACCCGCAGCTTAGTAAATCTAGCCCCTGATGTTGATAGGGATCAGCTGTCTTTTTTGACCCAAAGATGCTACAATTTGAGGCCAGCTAGGTCTAACATTTCTGAACCAGCCACCGAGACTATGGTGTGTATTGGCAGCTTTAGGGAAAAACTGATCAATTCCTAGTTGCCAAGAAGAGGTGTGTCGATCAAGAAGAAGCTATCGTATATTTTCATAATTTATTGCTACCAGCTTATATCTTGCAGCTAAAGGTCTGGCAGAGCATGGGGACCATATGACTTTAAACGGTCATGGCTAATAATTACCCAGAGTTCCCTTTGCTGAGACTGCACATGAATAGCAATGACCACTGGAAAACACATGAGGCTATTTCAAAAAACCACTTAACCTACAATGCAAATTGCATTATATCAAAGGGCTACTAATAATATTCGCAAACATATCAGTTTCTTTTAAAGGACCACTTCAACTACAATAGAAATTGGATTATATAAAGTAGCTGGTATTAACATTCACAAACATATCAATTTCAGTCTGAAATTATTTGATGTAAAGATCAGACTGCGGATGTAGATTTTTTTATTAATACGTACAGCAGATCTTTTGCCTTTACATCTGGCCCCAAATGGCAATTTTCCTAGCCAGTTTGTTAATTCTAGACGCTAGTCTCAGAATTCTCATTTGGTCTGATTAGAATCCTATGAAATCCGAAGAGATCATTTGGCCTGGGAGATCAATCCTGTGGTCTGGCTGCATCAATTGAAGTAATTATGTGACATGGAACATTGGACCTGGCAAGGATTCTGAACGTAATGTGCGTTTGTTGTATAGCGCACGTAAATTGAGCATACATATGCCCGAATTCAACAAGGAGCGGATTTGAAGATACGTGTGCTCTGCTCTACTAAACAAGACACTGCAGGATACGTCCATTATATATGAGGAATAATAAATCGCAAAATAGCTCACGGAGAAAAACTTTTCAATTAATGTTGCCTGTTAATACTATAGGCATTAATGATAAAACATTAAAAAATAAAAAAGAGTGTTCTATTTAATTTTTCCATGAAATACATTTATTAGTATGCTTAGAATGTCTACTGTATATAAAATATTTTTTTACAGTTGCTCCAAACACATGCAATAGCATGCATACACAGCCATCATCAGTAGTAATCGGGCTTCAGAGTGATTTTGCAGACTGTAAGCACAAATTTGTCGTTTATGACCCTTTAAGAATCAGGTCAATTGTGTTATTGTGATCTACTCACCAAACAAACAAGAATTTGTATCACGTCTACCTCATTGTGGACACAACTTCCACTAGGGGCTAGATTTACTAAGCTGCGGGTTTGAAAAAGTGGGGATGTTGCCTATAGCAACCAATCAGATTCTAGCTGTCATTTATTTAGTACTTTCTACAAAATGACAGCTAGAATCTGATTGGTTGCTATAGGCAACATCCCCACTTTTTCAAACCCGCAGCTTAGTAAATCTAGCCCTAAGAGTCGGCTGTCGGACACGGGATTTGGTGATTGGTCACTGTGGAATATTTATTTTTCTGGCGTTTACCGCTTTGACACTGATCTGGCTGCACGCCTGTGATGAAACATCAGATCAATAAAGTTTTTGCTTTTTAAAACAAAAGTCCTTTGTCACTCTGGGTCGAGGTTACTTTGTGCAAGAGACACAATTAGCCGCATCCGTAAAGCAGAAAGAAAAACATTAGCTTGACATTTTATTTGCATCGCATAAATTATAGCATACATTATTTTCCAGCCTAGGCCCTTTTAATAAACGCTCAAAGATCCATCGCTTGCAGCTGAACAAAATCCCAGACACAATGCTGCACAGCTCTGCCATTTTGTCAAAGGGCAAGCAAGGACAAGCTCAGATGTAATTGTTTTAATTGCTCGTACATGGAGTTAGTGTCGTCGGCGATTAATTGTGTAAATGAACAGTGTTGTCCTCTGTTATCATGTTATCAGGCGAGGAATGTGTCAGATAGAGAGCTGCTGCTAGGAAGGCACAGACTGGCTGGCGCTATTTGCGGAGACTCAGGCACATAGACATGTGGTGACTGGGGACTGCGGTCTCCATCTGTCTAGAGTCGTTGACAGTTTTCTTCTTGCAGTGAAACAGACATAAGGTAACAGCATTGCGATAATCACTTTCCATGAACGAAGCTGGTAGAAAAATGACATCTTTACCAACACTTGCAAAAGGGACGTGAGGGTCTGTTCTGGTGAATCCACTTCATTCCTGTGACTATGTTGTTCAGGTGCTTTTTAGGTCCAGGTGAATAGTCAGCACTAAGGGAGGGGGAGCAGAAGAAGGTGCAGTGGGGCATAGTAAATATTAAACTCCTTTATATAATTAATAGGAGGGGGTAGTTTGTTCCTCAATGCACTCAATAGTTTAATCATTTTGTTATGTCAATTAAATTGTGAATCACATTTTTTATTCTATTACAGTCCAAATGGACAAGATGCATCCTTTGGATATCTTGGACTTGCTGATGCACTTCTGGGTTTTTTTTGTGTGCAAAATGCGCATTTCTGTGCTGCGCGCATACATGTGTCTGTAGGCAGATTTTGTCCACTAAAAACTCCTTCCTGCTGGAGAGGCGGAAAAAGTAAGAGAAGGGGCGGGCAAGTGTAGCCAAGTACAGCAAGCGTGTGGTGCCTGAATTATCACTGATGCAGACCTGTACACAGACCTGTACACAGACCTGTCAGGAGGTCAATCTCTTGCCTGTGTTTGAAAGATAGTCAATGAAAAGGATCCAGGGCCTGATTATCCAATAGGCTGGCTAGCCTGGATCTTAGGGCTAGGGCCATAACTAGGGCTGTGCGACAGGAAAAACCGCCCAAGGCACAAAGCTGAAGGATGGGGGGGGGGAGTAGTGCAGGGAAGGGAAAATTTAGATTAACTTGATTACAGTTGACATCCAGGGGGTGTCCATTATTCATGGCTTTTAGCGGGGGGGGGGGTGAAACATTTTTGGGGTACAGAATTGTCAGGCAAAGGAATCCGAATAGAGAGGTCAGACAAGCCGGGTCATCAGGGAACACAGGAGAGCAGGAGTAGTCAGACTTAGCCAAGGAAACAACAAGGACTCTGAGCAGGTTAGACCTAATACTGCTGGTGCCAGAGTCAGCCTTAAATAATGCAGGAGGCCAATAGGAATGCCAACGGCATGATGTCATCGGCCGGCAATCCGAGTAGCTTCCCGTTGCCTAGCAACGGGAAGCTCATGCACAATAGGGCCGGCGGTCTGGACGGATGTATTGCGTCTGGTTGCCTGGCAACCACACGCAGTGTGTGGGCAGTGACAGGCGACCATTCTGAAGGAGCGGAGGGACGGCGCCTGACAGTATACCCTCCTGTCTTCTCAATCATTTGTTTGCGAAATTCTTTGAGTAACCGAGGAGTGTGTAAATCCAACTTGTCCACCAAGGACCTTTACTCAGGACTGAAACTCCTCAAGTGAACTAGAAATTGTTGGCGACCATGCAGTGTGTGAGAATCCAAGATACGACTAATCTCATACTCTTCACCCAAGGAAGACTGGATGGGAGCAGGGCGAGATGGAGGCCGGAAGAATTCATTGAGCACCAATGGTCGTAACAAGGAGACGTGAAAGGTATTGTGGCACTTGAGAGAAGGAGTAATTTCAACTTGTAACAAACAGGATTGATGACCTGTGAAATGGGGTAGGGCCCAATAAAATGTGGTGCCAACTTCATCGCAGGTACTCTGAGTTTTAGGTTTCTGGTGGAAACCTTTACAAAATGCTCTCCAAAAACGGGCAATGAATTGAACCCCCCTGTTGAGGATGAACTCTCTAGGACATCCATGGATCCTAAAAATGATGCAGTATGAGCAGTGACAGGTGGCCGTCCCGAAGGAGCGGAGGGACGGCACCTGATACCCAATTTCAATTTAATCTTTATTGTGGTGGTATAAAATAAATGTCAATAGTTAAACACATTGTATCAGTTGAAAATTAGACCTTAAACCCTGAATTTGTTCAGTGTCTATCCATATACATAATTATTTTTTACTGTATCAGGACCAACCTGATGGTTGGTCCGTACATGAGTGTATATGTATAATTATTATAAGTTCCAGTGTAGATATGATATTGATCAGATCTAAGATAAGTAGATTCACCCCATTGTTTATATATGACAAAGACGATTGGAGTGCATATGATTGTATTATTATTATTATATTAAGAATTTCGTTATGCTGAAATATTTATTAAGAAATTAACTTTTGTTCGGATTACACAAATGTGGACCATCCATTGAGTGGAGGCACTTATTACACTGTCAGAGGAGACCCAATAAAAGGACATCTTACACTAATGATGAGCACAATCCCTTGAGAAACTCTGCAAGCCAGATGAAACGCGTTGGGTTCACGACCATATTGATGTATTGACTGAGACACAGGAAGTTCTATACGGCGCCTGTGTTCCACTGTGGAACTCACGCGATACGTCTCATCTCTCCACAGCGACCCTTTCCTTTCTCCACAGTGGATACAGATCGTGCTGAGTACCCAGCCTCACAGCAACACCAGGTGGGTAAAAGCAAATACTTTATATCATTTAATTTTCATCAACACTCTGTACTCTGGAAAACTACAAGTCTATATTGCTACAACGCAGCCTGACGGGTTGAACGGTGAAGTTTAGCTGATGCTGCCGCAGATTTGACTGCTGCTATCCCCCTGAGATAACTGGGAACCTAGGACTAGATCTGTGGACACTACTGCTATCTGATTGCTATCTGATTGTTATCTGATTGCCATCTCCTTCAAGCTGGCAATAATCAGAATATAGGAACTTGGCTCCATTTAACTGATTTTCAAATTGCTTGTCTTGTGTGGATAGTTATTCATTAATTAATTTAAATATTTATTGACACCATAATGAAATTAGACTATTGGTGTTATGGTGATGAACTTCCTTTTGTTAACCTTGTGATTTAATCTGTTTGAGTTTTGTTTTAGATATGAAATGGAATTCGTTTTGATCAATTTTTAGCTATTCTATTTAATTGCATCAATTGATAGGTACAGTTTTAAATAATTATAGGGACTTGTCACACTTATTGCTCCTAGTATAACTGTGTATCAATTAAAGATCTGCTTAACCACGTTGGATAACAATACCTTGGTTAAATTCTGGAGGGAGGGATTAGCCACCATATCACTTATACCAGTACTATAGAGGTTACATTATAGAAATCAAATATCAGAATTGAAAAAATAAAATCAATGGTCCCGATTCATTAAAGAAAGTAAAGCAAAAAAAAAATGAGTAACTTTGTCCCTTGGCAAAACCATGTTGTATTGGAGCGGGAGGTAAATTTAAAATGTGATGGCAGATTTATAGTTGGGATAGGGCATGTCCTAGATCAACTTTTCATTTCAGTGTACAAATAAAGCTATCAAGTATTTGTGTGCTACATAAAAAAAAACTGCCAGTATTTAACTTATGTGCAAAATAATAAACTAATTTGCACCCTTTTCATTGCAACATGGTTTTGTCCAGGAGAAAACGTACTTATTTTTTTGCCTTGCTTTCCTTAATGAATCAGGCCCAATGAGCGCATAACTAATACTAAAAATTAGAACTTGTATCATCATGCTAAATTTGATATCATTAATTCCCCCCATCATTAATTCCCCCCACCCATCTGGGGGTCTCCCCGTCATCCGCGCCCTCCCTCTTGGGCTCCGGCGCCTGCTGGTCTTCCCTCCCCCCTCTCTCTAGCAGCGCTTTGAGCTTACTGAGTTACTGTGCTTATTGTTTACTGTACCGTGCTTTCCCACCTTGTATTGTACTTGTTTGTCCCTGTACGGCGCTATGGACACTGAGTGGCGCCTTATAAATAAAAATTTATAATATTAATAAAATTAATTCAGGTTGGCCATCTGACTAGTTGTTGTTAGACAGGTTCACCCTATTCTAGGCTCAAACATCAAATCATCCTGTAGGAAAATAGACAGATAGATTTTAATTATCTAAGCTCATATTTATGCTAATTGACTTGTACTATTGAACATAAATATAATATCCACGTAGGAAGTGGATATTATACCACTCTATATATATATCGTCACGGCCTTTATGCCACAATACCAGATAATTATAGACACACACTGGAAAACATATTGACATAACATGAGGCCCGTCAAAAGTCAACAGAGCGCATAATAACTATTCTTCTGTGACTTCTCACATAAACCTGCCACATATGCTAAGAATATACAGCTGGGCACATTCTAAGATACGTCTGACTGAACACATCCATGTAAATGTGATCATCTTCTTGCGTGTGTTTAATCCTGCTTACGTTCGGAGCGCTAATGCCTCCATTGCTACAGGAGCCCCTTAATCTTTAGTGACTCCTTTTTCTAACTTTATTGGACCTGATTCATTAAGGAAACTAAGGCAAAAAAAATGAGTAACTTTGCACATTGGCAAAACCATGTTACAATGCAAAGGGTGCAAATTAGTTTATTATTTTGCACATATGTTAAACAAGTTAACCCATGCATGATACTCATGCATTCTAGTCAAATCAAGCTACTTAAGGTGTTAAAAAGGTTCTTGTCATGCATTTGGGCCTAGCCCAGGCCTCCTCAGGGGAAGAGTGTTACTTCCCGACGCAAGCGCCCTTTTTTAACGTGGTTTTGTCCACATGTCGCCACCTCATCATTTTTCTCCATCACCTCATCGTTCATCTTCATCGCCACATCCTTCATCAAGCTACTTAAGGTGTTAAAAACTCCCCACTGTCACCCCCGGCAACCACCAACCACTCCAAACTGTCACTTCTCCTTTAAGAAATATATAGGTCAGTGTATAACTCTGCCCAGCAGGTGGCGCTGCAGCTTGGGTTTTTTTTTCCACACACGCCACTAGGCATTTATATTGTAGATACTGGCTGTTTTTTTTTTCCATGTAGTACACAAATACTTGATAGCTTTATTTGTGGCCAGAAATGTAAAGTTGATCTAGGACATGCTCTACCCCAACTAAATCTGTCCTCACATTTTAAATCCCCCCCTCTCCAATGCAACATGGGTTTTTCCAAGGTGCAAAGTTACACCTTTTTTCCCCCCCTTACTTTCCTTAATTAATTAAGCCCAATATTTGTAAATGTTGCATGTTGTATATAGGGCTAAAGCTGTGCGGCAGGAATTAGGTGGAGCAAGCGTTAGCTAGCTGCAGGAACTGCTCGCAACTGGATAGGGTATTAAGAGTGGGACGCAAAATGGGGCTGCTTGCCACTCGTAATACCCTACCAAGCTGCGGCACACTCCCACTCCTAGACTTCTTACACGGACTCTAAATGTGGTTCACAATGTTCACAATTAGCCTTTAGCCTATTAGAATTATTAGATTTTTATATTATTGCTACATATATAACACATATAGTTCAAATTCAATAACAGAGTGTCCTTACTTCCTAATTATAAATTTGGTTTTGTAATTTGAGGGGGATGTGAGTTACAGAGCTCATCACCAACCTATTAGTCATAGTGCTTGACCGTTTGTCACATTATTTTCCATTTGAATCTAAAAAACTCTGAATTGCTGGTACCACCATCTGTAGTGTCACTTTGTATTATCTTAGGGGATTTGTTGCTGCCACTGGAAAAATGACCTCTACGTTTGCCAACACAAGACCATCTGTACGCCCTTTTATAAGTATAGTCATTAGTCAGGTGCCAAATTCTCCTTTTTCCTAAAAATAATAATAGTCTGCTTCACCTTAGCCAATTCTCATTTAGTATGAAAATAAAGTACAGAGGATTCTTGATCAAACCTAGATAGATGAGAATCCAATTTGTCTATCTGAATGTGCACCTGGACCACAAGTTGTTGATCAGGTTCCATGAGAATTTAAATAGTTTTATAAGAACAAATATTCTAATTAGACTCCCGTTTATTTTTAAATTCCATATGAGGAAAAAAAACCTCTGAGTACACAGTCCCTTAAGAAGCAGTTTCAAAATTAAATATTGCTCCAAGCTGTGGATAGTTTTCTCCAATTTAGTACACTGAATATTAAGAATAAAACACGGTAACAGATATCAAATGTCTCTAGTTTGTACACTATGCACACCAGGGAAAATTTCCTTTCCAGTGTGGGGCAAAATAGGTGCAGCCAACTATACATTCCATGGTGGGACCTCTAAAAATGCAGTGGAATATTTAAAACTGTGCTCAATTCCATCAATAGGGTAAACCCCCGAATCAAATTAACAATAGCTACGAAGGCACTGGCTATATTATAATACAGCCTACAAGAGTGGGAGTGTCCACCAGAATTGAAATATCAATAATGACATTTATAAAAAAACACTAGTAGTTCAAATTCAATAACAGGCAACACTGGAGTGTAGTAGAATTTCAATAAACACATATTCAAATCATTAAAAAACTCCAAACGCCTAAAAGAAATATCGGAGCTCCTGACAAAGGATATAAATGGTAAAAAAGACAGGGTGATAAATAATTTAAAAAAAAATAAATAGAGAGGAAAATTTACCTAAATAAGGCCCCATACACCCTCAGAGGTCAAGCTCTAATTTTAATGACACAATATTCCATCACTCCATTACTAATATAAAACTAATCTAGATTAGTGCAATCTAAGAAGGGTGGCGATGAAGGGAAGACACAAAGGCTGAACCAAATACATATTAATAAAAAGTATTACAAAGTTCCTGTAGTTTGTGGAGGGGTCCACAAAGAAACACCAAGGGCTAGATTTACTAAGCTGCGGGTTTGAAAAAGTGGGGATGTTGCCTATAGCAACCAATCAGATTCTAGCTGTCATTTTGTAGAAGGTACTAAATAAATGAAAGCTAGAATCTGATTGGTTGCTATAGGCAACATCCCCACTTTTTCAAACCCACAGCTTAGTAAATCTAGCCCCTAATGTTTTGCAAAGGGCTTAAAGATGTTAAGACTCTTTATTCCTATGATACAAAGTCTGTTCCAGGGTCACAGCTATAGTCACTGTCTTGACGAAACAAAGAGTCAAATGTAATAAAATGTCCCCCAGTGCTGGATAACATGTACCAATTTACATAAAACAATTTCTTTTTGACATGCATGAACCTTGGAGCCCTCAAAGAGCAGAGAATGGAAGAGATAAAAAACAGAAAGGAGAATTGGATGCGTGGGGACTGTAGTAGTAGAATGTGGTAGAACTGATGGGGGGACTCACCGAAGGCCGACGGAGCACACTAAGCTTAGCAGGATGGCGCCACACTAACAGGGGTGGCCCGTTAGCTTAGCTGCCAAGTCCTATCTCTCAACAAGTCCCCTCTCTCAACAGAGCAGGGACAGGAATAGGCACTTGGGCATGGGGGAGTGGTGCATATGCAATGAAGCTCCAAATGGACGTATTGGAAGCCAAATGGGTAAGTTAGTTCACACAGAGATGAGATGTACAGTGAGAAAACCAGAGAGTCAAGAATAAAGACAGGACCACAATAGATAGTGGGAGTAGAGCAGAGCATGTGCCAGAGGTTAAGCACTGAAGAAAGAGTTGGATAGGTTTCAAAAGTATCAGGGAGTTCCTGAAGACTGAGTATGGACATGTGATCCTTAGATTTTGCTTTAATCAGTTTGTTGATCTTTTTTGTGAGGGCAGTCCCAGTGGAATGCTGGGGGTAGAAGCCTGATTGCAGAATCGAGAGGGTAGATAGAGGAGAGAAAGTGAGATGGCAGTTTATACATCAGCCGCTAAAGAAGTTTGGAGACAAAGGGGAGGAGAGATTAAGGGTGGTAGTTAGAAAGAGAGAGATTGTGGGTCAACAGATGGTTTCTTTAGAATTGGTGAAACAAGAACATGTTTAAAGACGGATTGGAGATTCTTCTTCAGTAACAGAATGACCGGAATTAATCCTTTGAAAAAAGACCTGCCAAAGTTGTGGGATGCTGTGATTACCTCGATTCCCAATAAGACAACATTGCCAGATGATTATAGTGCTTCCCCCTGAAAGCCAATGCAGAGAAGGCAAGATACAATACTACAGAGCACACAATGTGGCAGGACCGGCCTGGAGGCTGGTTATAGCTATTTGATTGTTAATTAGAGCGAATAAATTCTGTCTAACAGATGTGGAAAAGGCCTTATAGTATGGAACTAGGATGAAGAGATCACTAAATCAAAGTACAATTACAGCTGCTAACATTTATGGCAGAAACATCTTTGAAATTGGCAAGTATATCCTTGATCTTATCTGTAACTGCGTAGGTTTGCTTATGGCTGAAACAGAGGCAGGTGAAAACCATCTCGAAGATTAACTTGTGTCAACTGCCTTGTGTAGGAAAATTCTTGTTTCACACAAAATTGCACACTATACAGAAATGGAAGTTGTTCAATCAATTTATAGGTTCACAGCAGGTGCTTGAAAGGGTGGGGTTATCCTGAAAGGAACAAACAGAGAAAAATCCCCCAGCACACTGCTGTGAACCAGTGAAAGAGCTGCTTTTCTACTTGTACATAAAAATGCAGAATTCTCAGATACACATATTTGCAAATGCATGATAATCCACCCGCCCCATCAAGGCACTTCTGCTAATAGCGTGGTTCTAACTTTAAACAATGAGAGTCCCTATACACAGGGTCATACATTCATGTGTTTTTAAATGGAGAGCTAACTTTCCAAGCTAACTTATCCAAGGCCGCAGCTCATAAAAGCTATTTACTGTACTTCCACTGGAAGGTACTCATTACAGGAAGCAAAACAGTACAGGCTGGGAAAACCATAGACCACCTGCCTCCAAGGCTGCCAGATCTCTTTCTTCCAAGGTTCCAAGGAAGGTCTTAAGACTTCAAGTGCCAAATTGCACTGAGATTTGGGGAGACCAGCAGTGCTGAGATGGCTCACACCAACCAGGGGAGATGGGTCATAAATTACATTTTCAAGGGTTAACATCTACAATTCCAAACCCTGCCACAAGAGATTCTCTCCAAGGACCACATTAGTATCTTCGGGGCATTTCTCAACAACTTCTTGCACTCAAAACAATGAAGTTCACGCAAAAAGGCCTAGATTAAGAATTATAGCCTAGACACCTTAGAAGGGCTAGATTGCAGGGTAGTTGAAATGGATGTGCTGCAACTTGCAATCAAATAACATAAAATTAGTTAATGGGATAGCAAAGTTTGAGACATCTAGGGTTAAATTTTAGAAAATAAGTAAATTACCTCCTATGGTTGGGAAGTCTGTCTAGCAGGTAAGATCTTAATACCTGCTTCCCATCACCATGATCAGCGATTGTACGTCAGATGGCATCGGAATGGCAGCCAAACCAGGGTGCAGATATAGACAGAGGCAGCAACCCACAGACCCGAATTCCCTAAGCAGAGCGAGCAGACAAGGAGCCATAGAAGGGAGCCTACTGGTTAACACAGGTGAAACAGCCCAAAGTGCCCTTTCAACAGAACAGAGTGCTACTGAGACCAAGGGAGACTATTTGGCCTGAGGATGTCTCAACCTGTCCTGCAAGGCAGGATATTATCTCTCATTCATGTCTACCAAACTCTCAGAATTAAGAGAAATAAAGATGTCATAACCTGGATTTAGTAAAAGTACCTCATAATTTATGTTGAAAGAACCCAAGGCTTCTTGATCTAAATTTATTTTCATAATGGGGAATAATAAAGGCTCTCCTAGTTTTAGAAGACCTATCTCCAGATCTATAACAGATTTTTACCACTTTTTCGTATTTAATAAAGGGTTAACACTGGAGAAATAGATTTCTCCAGCATTAATCTAATTACCAGCACTTACCGCTGTCCCCATAGACCTCTATGGCATCAATAGCAATAGGTAATTTATTAAGCTGATATTCTCCATATGGCGTTACTGGGGTTTTTTTTTCAATGGGATTCAGCTGAAGCGTCTCTGGCTCTGCTGAGACCTTACCAGGTTGAAGTGCTATGTGCATTGCACTTTCTCTTTTCTCTGACAGTGTTAGGCTGCCGGTACAGAGAAGAGAAGTCTTGGCGGAGGAAGGGGGGGGGTCAATGCTGGGGATCGGAGAGCAGCCTCGGCTTAATAAATTACAGCAGTACTTATTTATAATCCCAGCACCATGCTGGGATTATAAATAGACCCCTATATTAGGAGAGCTTACACTATTCAGGCAGTTCAGGAACAGTTCGGTCTAAGCGTACACTCATGGCAGTCCTCAGCTAGCATTAGAAGATACTTTTTTGGGGCCTAAGTTCATTTCGACTGGAAAGGTTTTCAAGGATTGTGTCCTGCTCAGGTTGTTTCAAATTAGACTGGTGGGTGCACAACCTAGGGAAGGGGAAGGGGGGGGCAACATTTTTCCTGTAAACAGCCCCGGTGACCACTGCCATGCTACGGAATAGGAAACGAGAAATCCAGTAAGTTTCATTTAAATTTTCCATTTTTATGACGACGGAGTAAGCATCACTTCCCCTTAAGTCAATCAGTGCAGAAAATATAGGTTCTCTGTGATTTATGCCTGTAGGTTTTAGCCAATATTTTTAGAAAATGTGGAAATCCATGTAAATATAGTTTTCCTTTGTTAAATGCAAATAAGTAGAAAAATGAGGTCAATTATACACATAAGCTTTGCTGAACGTTCATAGAAAAATAAAATGCATGCTATATATAATGAGGATTTTATCCGTAGGGACATTTAAATAAGGTATAGCCACCGTTTTCTTTTATGCCAGTTCCCAGCCTGTTATTCAACTTATGTCTATAAATTGTGTCACAGCTAGAGACTGAAATGCTTTACAACACCTGAAAGGGTCCTGCAAAAACTGACATCATGCATCTATATTTTGAGCTAGTACGCACATTTATCCGGGAAGTGCATAGATAGTGCTTGGCAACTTTTTTAGGGTGTTTTCCCCCTAAGGGAGATCCTGGAGGGGAGGTTCAAGGGGCAAATGCAGGGCCCGTGATGACGCAATTTGTGTCAACACGGCCCCACACCCTGTTGCTCATTAACGCGCTTTGCGTCATCTGGCCTGATGACGCAATTCACAAGCACAACATGGAATTTGAAAGGCAGCACAGTGGCTCAGTGGTTAGCACTTCTGCCTCTCAGCACTGAGGTCATGGGTTCGATTCCCGATCCTGACCGTGATCTGTGTGGAGTTTGTATGTTCTCCCCGTGTTTGCGTGGGTTTCCTCGGGGAGCTCTGATTTCCTCCTACACTCCAAAAACATACTAGTAGGTTAATTGGTTGGTAATTGACCCTAGTCTGTGTGTATGTGTGTTAGGGAAGTTAGACTGTAAGCTCCAATGGGGCAGGGACTGATGTGAGGTCTCTGTACAGCGCTGCGGAATTAGTTGCGCTATATAAATAGATGATGATGATGTGGGATGGGGCACATCAGACTGAACAGTATTACTCTACAGGAGGACAAACATTGCTGGATCTTCTAAACTACAGCTCACAGGTAGCATATTGTATGAACTAATATGTATGTTTGAGCCTAATTGATTTAATGGAAACAGTTTGCCTGGAACTTGAAATTCGGTAAATGTTAGTAAATATAACTGTTTTGACGGCAAGGAAGTGGAAGTGTGCACTTCTCCCTATATTTCTAAATATCAATGTATTTCTCATGTGTAGCTTTAGGAAATACACACACTCTGCCTTGAGGTGCAACATGAACAGCAGCTAGCTTTTATCTGTCTAGTGCAATGTATACCATGAAGAAAGGGTCTGATTAGTTGTTATGGTTACTGAATATTACACACCTAACAGCAAAGTTAGTCAATAAGCCCTTGTGTTCCCTACAGGTAATAAGGTATCTATTTATTCTATTGGCTAGTGGGACATCACAGTGATACAAACTGTAGTATCGCCGCTGTTTAACATTAAAACTAAAAGGCCCATTGGTGAGCCCTGGTGAAATCCCCCATCCTAAACCCGAGTAAAGCAGTTGTTTTCTCAGGATTTTTGGCTCATTGTAGCTTCATAAATAAACCCTAAGGGCTATATTTACTAAACTGTGGGTTTGAAAATGTGGAGATGTTACCTATAGCAACCAATCAGATTCTCGCTGTCATTTATTTAGTACAATCTACAAAATGACAGCTAGAATCTGATTGGTTGCTATAGGCAACATCTCCACTTTTTCAAAGTAAATATACCCCTAAGTCTGATGTTTGAACCACAAAAAGCTAACCCACACTGCTCCTGTTTGTCTGGTTAGTGCATATTATCGTGAACACACACTACCATACCTCACAAAATCGAAATCGGGACAAAATCAGGACAAAATAAGAAACTCCTATGCTAGGCCACATCTCTTTGGGGTCTGAAGATTGGGACAGTCTAAGATTGGGGTTGTTTTTTTTGTTTTTCTTTTTTGGTTCTTGAAACTGCCTCCCAAAAAAATCAATTTGAACCTACTTTGCGGGTTGGCGGATCCACCGAAAATTGTGCATGGTGGAAAGAGTGAAATTTGACTTCAAAATACAACCCACCAGCACTTAAGACCACCCCTCCATTAATTTACTTCACTATGGTTTTAACCTAAAATTACTCTATTATATCTTAATTCACACAAAAGTGCAACAAGAAGGTGCAAAAACGCACCCCATTGAAAGTATAGGATGAGATCCGAACACTCTGCCACCTCAGAGATGGGGGGAAAATAAAGTTGTTTTGCCTTGCGCCCTCCCACAAAACCGGGAGCTCCCTAAATTTGCTTTATCCACCCCTTTATCTTATAGGAATAATCTCATCTTTCAAAATGAAATCTTGTTTTTACATGTGGGTGCAAAAGTACGAGCCTTCACAGGGGCAAACGCAGGATTTGTAGAGTGGGGTTTCCACACCGCCAGTGGGCATGACCAGCATGCATGGGGCGTGGCTATAATTTTAGACAGTGCTTGGCTGCTCTCCAACTCTACCTATCCCTATAATATACATGGGCAATGCTGCGTTCACTACTGTTAGGTGCTCTCCCTTTTCAAGCAGAGCTGTGTTAAGCAGGAGCAGCCACCTCAATAATACAGTGCCCCATGCTTGGAGGGGGGTTTCCAGGCACTAGGGACCCCCCTTCCCCCTCGGATTGCCTATGCTTCATGTGCCTATCCCACACTCTGCAAGGAAAGCCTCCAGCATACTTATCTGGGAGACTCCGGAATTCTGGGTAGGTCTCCTGTACTCCCATCAGAACAGGCCATTCTCCCACCCACTTCCCAGGTTGCAATTTGCCACAGAGCATGCCACTTTGGCCCCGTACTTGCACTTCACGGAGAGGAAGAAAAATGAGGATGGCAAATATGACCTCCGAACGGCCCATCACACGGTACACCCCATAGATGTGACCCTCATATCCTTGCATTTGCTAGTAAACACAGGTTCATTTCAGAGATGGCATAAAACAACATTTGCTCTGCGCTTTGGGGAATGAGTCCTGCTTTGAAGGAGCCCTGATAATCCACTCATTGAAGGTTGAAATGCCAGGGGTAGTAGTGGGGGAAGTCAGGAGTAATTTTCAAATGTACATATTACATTTACTGTTTCTCTTGAACAAGCCTCGGTTCCTGGAAATCATACAGGTTAGAGAAGCCTTGTTGAGCTGGCGCTCGGTGCCGCACTAGTTGAATTGCTATTCGGAGCAGAGGCGCTGCTTGGAGTCGGCCGGCTGGATGGCTCTTTTCTCTGTGAATACTAACTAGCTCAGCTGGGACTTGAAAGAAGGAATGTTTGCTTGGCAGCCGGGAGCAGAACCTGACATAAAATACGATGCGGCCATCAATCATAGCACCACAGAGCGTGGACATATCGTTTAAATGTCAGCGAGATGGCAGCTCTTATTTATTTATTTTATTTTTATCTATCTCTTTTTATTTTTTTTTCTTACTTCTCTTCCCCCCCATAAATCCAGGTGGGTTTAGGAACGCAGATAGGAAAACGTTGCTCAGAATTTTGTGTCTGTTTTTTTTCGAGGATTTTTATTTTAATGCAATTTGGAGGCAAATGAGACGGACAAAGCAATCGCCACCTTCTCATCGTCATATTGGCAAGGCAAGAACATGCGGGACTCCCCCCCACCCCTTCCAGAAAATGAAGAGTAATTTAGGAAGTGACAAATTTTGAGGATTGTGTGATATTCACAGAGTTATATTAAGTCTCTCCATGTTGTAAATTAATATTAATTGAATGTGTTCATCATTTCAATCTGTATATCTGAAGAAGCCTAATTGTGGCTCTACAGCTGTTGTTGAACTGTAAACCAAAGTTTGCTATTCAGCTTTGGAAGACTGCGTTTGGTGATAGGGCTCCTATGGAGCTTATTTCTGAGTACAGAATAGTACAAAGTAAAGCTTGTAATAGAACCTTCTGTATGATTTCCCCCGATATCCCTGGGCCAAACCGATAACTCTAATGGATATATTCCAACAAAACCATCCAAAGCAACATTAAACTAAAATTGCGTGCGTAGATTTGTAAATATATTTACCAAGCCCAAACCTTCTACAGGAAAAACTTCGCTCCCGATTTTAACCACTTGATGACCATGCCAGTTTTCATATCTGGGGTGTAACCGTTGTGTTAAGAATAATGTACTTATTTGTTATTTTACGAATGTAAGTTACATATTGTTTTTCTCATGTGAGATATGACTTTCTATTAGTGGCACATTAGAACAAATATTTTTTTTTTAAGTTTGTTATATAGAGGATAAGATGCAAAATTAGGGCAATTTTTTTTTCAAGATTCAGCTTTTATTTTGTAAATCTTTAAATGTAATCAGTGATATAATCAAATAGTTTATTTTACATTTAATGCATACTAGAATCTCTGGGGGACTCCTGAATTCCAGATAAGTTTCCCAGACTCCCGAGAGAGAAAGCCATCCTCCAGTATTCTGCCCACTTCCTAGTGAAGTGGGCGTGACAGGGGCCACGGCGTCTGTGGCATTGTGTATAGCACGGTGGCATAGTGGTTAGCACTTCTGCCTCACAGCACTGGGGTCATGAGTTCAATTCCTGACCATGGCCTTATCTGTGTGGAGTTTGTATGTTCTCCCTGTGTCTGCGTGGGTTTCCTCCGGGTGCTCCGGTTTCCTCCCACACTCCAAAAACATACTGGGAGGTTAATTGGCTGCTATCAAAATTGACCATAGTCTGTCTGTCTGTGTGTGTTAGGGAATTTAGACTCTAAGCTCCAATGGGGCAGGGACTTATGGGAATGAGTTCTCTGTACAGCGCTGCAGAATCAGTGGCGCTATATTAATAAATGGTGATGATGATGATGATTATGTTGACACGATTCACAGCACCATGCATCTGGCATCTCCCAGAGGGGATAAGAAATAACTTTGCATGTATGATTCAGAAGTGTAAACCATACTTGCCAACTTTGGAGATCTCCCCTCTGAGAGATTGCCAAAGCTGCCCCAAATCGCGTCAACCTGGCATCGCCACTCTGTCAAACTATAACAATTTCAGCCTATTACAGCAGGGGGCCGCGGCCAGGATGACACAATTAGTGGGCAGGTTGCAGGTGGTTGCTCTGCTCTTCTGGGAGAACTCTCAAAAATTGGAGAGTCTCCCGAACATCCCAGGAGAGTAGGCAACTTGTTGAGCTGTTTTTATTGTGGATCCAGTTTACATGGATCCACACTTCGCAAACTGACCCAATTTAGGTGGGATAGTCTTAATTCTGGATGACTGTCCTGCTGTACCAACAGCTGGGACATTTGTTTCGGGAATCCGCTAGGTATTTTGGGAGGTATGTACCACTCAGTGCACAACAAAGCAACACCTGCCATTGGTGCATGTGGCAGTGCAAAGGAGTTGGGTTCAGAGATGCTAGACAAGACTCTCCTGATGATGTGAGCATGCCCCCCAGTGAGTGGACCACATCCCTGCTCTGATGTCAATGATTGGAATGTTTGGAAGTCTGTGTATCTAATAGTGCTAGTGGGTTATGAGATATAATATAGGTTTCTCTTGTACTGCATTGGGACTTGGTTGGGGAAATCCCTGTCATGTCCCTTGATGGTCAAAAATGTTTCAGTGATTTACTTCTGTTATCACTATGCAGAGATGGAGGTAACACAACAAGGATTTTGCGGTACTTGTGGTGCGTTAAATAGGCTTCCCCAATGTTTGACTTTTCACCTATTTTAATTAAGCCCTTATGCCCCCCCCAACTTTCTCTATTGTTATAAGTCACTTATTAGCTTATTAGCATAAGAATACTATAACATAGTTGTAGGTAATATTAGGTTATATATCATAAATGAATGTACACAACTGTCTATGTGCAATGGTACGTTTATATTTGGTATGTCTTTGCGTTTTAAACTTTAATACAAATTCAAGAACAGAAAACAAACTTTCCTTCTAAAACCGTGCAAGGTCTATAATAGCCCACCTCCTTGCAGAGCCGGATTTAGACCTCATGGGGCCCTAGGCAAGATATTGGTTTGGGGGCCCCCCTCCCCAAAACAATCCTTAGCACTATATTTTTTTAGCATACCATATACCCCTATAGTTGAGTAGAAGGGAAGCTATATGCCACAAAAGGAGGGGTGGCCATATCATTGGGGGCGTGACTTGCATCATTGGGGGCATACCTAAGATGAAAAGAGCTAGGCCACCCTCCTACCGAAAATGGCAACATTAAATGATTACAGAGGAGTCACGTTTTTTTAGTAGTTGGATCAAAACAACCTGATAAGTATTTAAGTCAGGACAGAAATACTTCTTAAGTTGTTTGCAAGAATAATACGCATAAATCCAAGGATGTGCCCCTTGTAACTTTTGTCCCTCTATCATCACATTGTGTCCCTTCAGAATAACACATTTGCACCTTCATTGTCAATTTTGTTCCTCCATCATAACACAATGCCCCTTCATTGCCACTTTTGCCCCTTCACATCACCTATGTGCCCTTCACATCAACATAGTGCCCCTTCATATCACCTTTGTGCCCCTTCACCACTGCGCCCCTTCATAATTGTGTTTGAAACAACTTGTTTACTCTTTATCATAGTGTGCCACTGTGCCTCCGTTAGTTTGCATACCTTTCTATTGCTTTCTTCTCTTCTTTTTTCTTCTTTCTGTTTTCTCATCTTCTGTTCTCTTCTTTCTTGCCCTGCCGCGTGCGCTGCTCTTCTCCGCTCCACAATGAGTCCTCTCTGAATATGATGTCAGACGTGATGATGTCACATGGCGTGACTCACGCCTGACATCCAGTGGAACGCAACGGAGCAGGGAGGAGGGGAGGAGGCTGCAGGGGGGCGCTGCAATCATGTGATTTTTTTTAATTTCTTTTTTCCTCCCTTGGCACAATATTTTTTTTTATTGGCTGGCATGCCCCACCACCAGCCCTGCTGCCGGGCCCCCTGGGGACCGCTAGGCCCTAGGCAAGTGCCTAGGTTGCGTAGTGGTAAATCCGGACCTGCGTCCTTGTCAATGGTAAAGAGGCATAGTTGAAGGGCATCTCCAGATAAGGTTTTTTTTTTTTACTTATTCTAATGAGTGCAGGCAATTAGACCACATTGTGTGTGGTGAGATGTACTGACAGTACCCCAGTACCCATCACAGCCAGTGTCTGTACTTGATAGTTGTAAAGAAGGCTTCAGGGCGCCCAAGAACGTCCAGCAAGCACCGGTCTCCTAAAGTTGATTCAGCTGCAGGATCAAGGCACCACCAGTGCAGAGTTTGCTCAGGGAGGGCAGCAGCCAGGTGTGAGTGCATCTGCAAGCACAGTGCGGGGAAGACCTTTGGAGGATGGGCTGGTGTTAAGAAGGCCAGCAAAGAAGTCACTTCTCTCCAGGATAAACATCAGTTACAGGGATTGGACTGCTGAGGGCTGGGGTAAAATAGTTTTCTCTGAATGAATCCCCTTTCTGATTGTTTGAGGCATCTGGAAAAATGCTTGTTTGGAGAAGGAAAGATGAGCGCTACCATCAGTCCTGTGTCATGCCAACAGTAAAGCATCCTGAGACCATTCATGTGTGGGGTTGGTTCTCAGCCAAGGGAGTGGGCTCACTCACAATTTTGATTAAGAACACAACCATGAATGAATAAATGGTACCAAAAGATCCTCCAAGAGCAACTTCTCCCAACCATCCAAGAACAGTTTGGTGACAACTCCCCTCACCTTAATCCCATTGAGAATTTGTGGTCAATCCTCAAGAGGCGGGCGGACAAACAAAAACCCACAAATTCTGACAAACTCCAAGCATTGATTAGGCAACAATGGGCGGCCATCAGTCAGTATGTGGCCCAGAAGTTGATTGACAGCATGCCAGGGCGAATCGCAGAGGTCTTCAAAAAGAATGGTCAACACTGTAAACATTGACTCTTTGCATAACTAATGTTAATAAAAGCCTTTGACACTTATGAAATGCTTGTAATTTTACTTCAGTATACCATAGCAACATCTGACAAAAACACTGAAGCAGCAAACTTTGTGAAAACCAATACTTGTGCCATTCTCAAAGCTTTTGGCCATTACTGTATATACATCATCATCAGCTATTTATATAGCGCCACTAATTCCGCAGAGCTGTCCATAGAACTCGCTTGCATCAGTCTCTGCCCTATTGGGGCTTACAGTCTAAATTCTCTAACATACATACATATAAACAGAGAGAGAGAGACTAGGGTCAATTTTATTAGCAGCCAACCTACCAGTATGTTTTAGGAGTGTGGGAGGAAACTAAAGCACCTGGAGGAAACCCACACAAATACAGGGAGAACATACAAACTCCACTCTCTCTATCTATCTATCTATCTATCTATCTATCTATCTATCTATCTATATATCTATCCATCTATACATACTACAATTTAAGATTGCAATAATGTGTCTTATCCACCTGTCATTTTTACAACAAGGTTCTTACAAAACACATTGAAAACATAGACCAGCGCGGAAAGAACAAAAGATGTGTTTGGTATAAGTGAGCAGTTGGAGGTATTAGACAGCCGTGTTCCATCTGGACTGATGCTCTATAAACCCGCCCACAGGCATCAGGACACAAATGGCTGCATTCTGCTGCATTGTACACAGGACCAGATCAGCTCTCTGACAGACAGAGCTGAAGATCATGTATCAGTGCGCACTACTACAGCTATCTCCACAAGGGAAGAAATGTAACATAGCCAAAAAAAGGAATTTCACCCGGCTATCATCAGAAATACCAGTAACAGTAATACCTCCCGTTTAGGGGGGGGCAGCCGGACTAACATGATAGGAGGTATGACCCGTTCACCAACGCTCTGCACAATGCATGTGAGATTATAAGAGGGGAGGGGAGTGGTGGTACCAGCTTCCAGTGAATCATCATCATCATCACCATTTATTTATATAGCGCCACTGATTCCGCAGCGCTGTACAGAGAACTCCCTCACATCAGTCCCTGCCCCATTGGGGCGTATAATCTAAATTCCCTAACACACACACACACACACACAGAGATAGAGAGAGACAGACTAGGGTCAATTTTGATAGCCAATTAACCTAACTGTAAGTTTTTGGCGTAAGGGAGGAAACCGGAGCACCTGGAGGAAACCCACGCACACACGGGGAGAACATACAAACTCCACACAGATAAGGCCATGGTCAGGAATTGAACTCATGACCCCAGTGCTGTGAGGCAGAAGTGTTAAACACTTAGCCACCGTGCTGGCAGTGAACGCTGGGACATATAGTCCCATAATAGCTGGTAGTAGTTCATCAATAATTGAGGCAGTGGTCGAAGTGGGTTGGTATAAGGTGGTATGGAATACTGCTACTTCTCCCAATTCCGTTCACTTACATTTTCCATAACGCCACTTCTAAAGTTCCATAACGCTACTTCTAAATTTCTATACTGACACTTCTAGAGAAAAAACAGATGGGCCATCAGCACTACTACATTCCTGCACGCAGGCAGTTCCAGTGAACTGCGTGAAACATCAAGTGCTATAAGTAGATCTTTGGGCAGGATAAAGTAATGCATTTTTGTTCAAGCAAAAAGTCCCATTTAACTTGGTTCCTTAAATTTTTTTAAAAAAAATGTCAGCAAGAATGTTTTCAAGGTTCAGTAGCCCTTCACAAGTGGAGAAGTAAGGAAAACTTCACATCCTCTCCCGCTATACACAGCAGAATGGAGCGTTTTCATGATATAAAATGCCTTGATTTTAACATCACCGCAGTTAATATTACGCTCTTTTTCCCGCTAGGTTCTGTGTAAGGTCATATGGAGAACAAGAGAAGGTGGGCCACAGTGTAGCATAACTAAACTCTATTTAAACAGTAAATTATCCACACAGGATAGCTGAGACTTCATGTCCCCTTCAGTTCCGAAGTCTAATAATAGCTTAATGAGGTTGAAAAGAGAAAAACATGCAGAGAAACCAGGACATGTTTTATTATGGGGGATAAGAAGCAGGGATGTAGGCTGCACTTCTACGTGACTTTTCTATTCCGGCTTAGCGCCCCATGCAGAGTGGGCGTGCAGCAAATACGGCACAGGAGCACACATCAGCATCTGAATAGACGGAGAGTACAGCTGCATGCTGGGATGTCAATGTATGTCCAGGACACACTCAGACACAGGCTAAGATGCAGTGTGCTGTCAGTCACAACAGACCCCTACACAGAAGGACAGCGGCTTATAAAAGATTTATTTCATCAGTACCAATGGCTGTTCAAGCTCAGGGTCAGACATGTGTTGGAGATAAGTAAATCTTCTGACAACACCTCAGTGGAGGATGGAGATGTTTGTGTTGCTTTCTGCTTTGTTTTCTGATAACTGAGCAGTAAATTGCACAAATGAGGAGGATCAGTACATTATTACATGGTATATAGAGTCCTGAGTCATTAAGGAATGTAAGGCATAAAAAAGGAGTAAGTTTTCTCTGGGACAAACCATGTTACAATGCAAGGGATGCAAATGAGTTTATTATTTTGCACATAAATCATACTTACCAACTTTTTTAAGTTGGTGTCCGGGAGACTCTCTGTAGCAGGTGGGCGTGCGGGGGGCGGGGCGCCAAAATCGCGTAATTTTGGCCCCGCCCCATTTTGGCTAAACGCCGCGATTCACCGGGAATCGCGGCGTTTGGGATCTAATTCTGCCCACTTCACTAGGAAGTGGGGCACTTCCTAGTGAAGTGGGCAGAATTCGGGAGATTGCCACACTCGCCCGGGAGTCCGGGAGACTCTCGCAAAATGCGCGAGTCTCCCGGACATTCCGGGAGAGTTGGCAAGTATGACATAAATTAGATCTAGGACATGCCCTACCCCAACTATAAATCTGCCGTCACATTTTAAATTTCGCTCCCCCTCCAATGAAACATGGTTTTGCCCAGGTGCCTTATTTATGCTTTGCTCTCCTTAATGACTCAGGCCCTAGGTGTATAGGAGAGGAGAAGGATCAGCACATTATTACATATTTTATAGGTGTATAGGAGAGGAGGAGGATCAGTACAGTATTACATATTATATAGGTGTATAGGAGAGGAGGAGGATCAGTACAGTATTACATATTATATAGGTGTATAGGAGAGGAGGAGGATCAGTACAGTATTACATATTATATAGGTGTATAGGAGAGGAGGAGGATCAGTATAGTATTACATAGTATGTAGGTGTACAGGGGTGAAGGAGGATCAGTATAGTATTACATAGTATGTAGGTGTACAGGGGTGAAGGAGGATCAGTACAGTATTACATATATATAGCTGTACAGTGGAGAAGGAGGATCAGTACAGTATTACATATTATATAGGTGTATAGGAGAAGAGGGGGATCAGTATAGTATTACATAGTATATAGGTGTATAGGAGAAGAGGGGGATCAGTATAGTATTACATATTGTATAGGTGTATAGGACAGGAGGAGGATCATTACAGTATTACATATTATATTGGTGTATAGGAGAGGAGAAGGATCATTACAGTATTACATAGTATATAAGTGTATAGGAGAGGAGGAGGATCAGTACAGTATTACATATTATATAGGTGTATAGGAGAGGAGGAGGATCATTACAGTATTACATATTATATAGGTGTATAGGAGAGGAGAAGGATCATTACAGTATTACATAGTATATAAGTGTATAGGAGAGGAGGAGGATCAGTACAGTATTACATAGTATATAAGTGTATAGGAGAGGAGGAGGATCATTACAGTATTACATAGTATATAAGTGTATAGGAGAGGAGGAGGATCAGTACAGTATTATATATTATATAGATGTATATGATAGAAGGACGTACAGTGCAGTAGTTTCTGAGAATGCGCAGAGCTATTTCAGCAACGATATGCTACGTTAAGGGACTTACATCCGTACATGAATCAGGCTCAGGATGAACAAACATCACATGGGCATTCTGATTTGTTAAAAGCGTAATCTTAACAGGACCCAGCAGGGGTTAACAAGCGCTGCTGCGACTTGATCCGAATCTCTTAGTGAAGGTGCTTCATGTTGGGCCAAACCAGTGTTCATGGTAGATCTGTCTGCTTCATGTGTAGGATCGGTAGGACAGATACATCTTATTTGTATGGTGTCTTGGCAGGCAGAGCCAGCATTGGCAACTCGCTGGAATCTTATCATTTCTAGAGGGAAATACCTAGTGATTTGTAATGTAATTTTACTCAAAGGAATTCATCAGCTGTTTTCCTTACTGATATTTAGCAATTAGGCAGATGAACAGTGATCGGATTTATTTACACTTCCAGGGGACGTACCGACATGGCTGTTTGCCTATACACACCTGCAGCCGTATTGACAAAGGTTCTCCAATATTGTTTCTCTAGGACATAGTCGGATCAGGCTGTATAGCATCTAATTCTCCTGATTACATAAGTTATGCTGGAGTTGTATGTTAAATTCTACCAGCACCAGACTAGACAGCAGTCAGTTTGTTCCCCGCTAATTGAAGGTACACACTCAATGTCAATGGGCATATTAACAGAGTGCATTCTTCCAACTCTTAGTAAAAGCTTAGGCTGGATGCAGGCAGAACTCCCCAGCAGGTATTGGTGTTTTCCTGAGATCCTGTCATATCTCTCCTCCAGGTGCAAACATCCAAGAGACAAGAACTCTCTGTTCCTCTCACTGCTGACATTCGACAAACAGCAAGATCCTGAGCTCCTGGTTATCAGGGTAAGTGGTTTGACTGTGATGACAAAATGACAGTTCATGATATAAAAAGGGTAGAAAAAGTATATATATATATATATATATATATATATATATTTATAAATCTATATTGCCTCACCAACTAACTGTTAGGCTGCCGGGCTGATAAGGAACTTTCAGAACAGATGACAGAGGTCTTCACCTATAGCAGCCACCTTTCCCGTAGAGCTTTATGCACTCACAGGTACTCGGATGCCCCCAGGACTTAACTCCTAGCGTAGTGCAAGTTCGTTAAACAATACCGCAGCGTAAGGTCAGAGAAGGTTGAGTAGATGGTAACAGATGGTCAGACGTAAGCTGAGGTCAGGGGTCACAAGCAGGTAGAATGGTCAAATAACTCGCCAAAGGGTCAAGGTCTCAGGCAAACAGCGAAGTCCAGAATACAGGCCAAAAGGTCAGGGTCACAGGCACGCAGGCAGGGTCCAAGGTACAGGCAAGGGTAACAACAGCAGATCAGCAAATAGATATCCAAGAACAGGTCAGCACAGCACAGGATTGGAACGCTATAACCTGCCTTAAATACTGAATGTAGCCAATCAGGGTCTTGCCCTGCAACCAGCCCCCAGGCACTGCCTAATAAATTAATGAAGAGTAATCAGCACACAGGCTGTTTAAATTCACTGCGCTCGCGCCCGGCTGCCCTGCATTGCCGGGACGCGACGCTGAGGTGTTTAGCGTCCGGCCATTGCCCTAGCAACGGTCGGGCCAGTACTGGAAGTGACGTCCCAGTCGTCAAGGAGATGACTGGGATGCCAGGAAGAGAAGGGAGCGAGCCGCAGCGTTTTCCACAGCCACCGCGGCTTGTGACACTAACAACATTTTCATTTTAAAACTGGGGACATATTAAGCCACACTTCCACATCAGCCAGACCATGTTCGCAGCCCACCTGCCCCAAAATCAATTGAACAAAGTTAATCTAGATTGTCCCATGATATATGGGACTGTTAGTGGGTAGGATATATCCAACCTATGAGAGGGTCAAGAGTGTAACTACCATGTATGCTTATGTTATGGGACCCACACCTATGGGGAGCCCACCTTCACTTTCAAAGCCGCATATGTGAGTTTTTGAAAATTGTGCCGTACATGGGGCTCTTACCTAATGTATGCTAAGGGGCCCCTGGACAGGGTTTTATATTTGTGTTCATTGAATTGCAGATTTCCCCAAAGAAGAAACAGTAGCAAGCCTTTTATTCAGCCAGAAGTATGTTAGTGCTTGTGAGGAATGGAGCCTAATATGTTGGACTGTGTCTCTTTGGTGAATTTAGTGCCAATGTAATCTGGGTTACTTGCATTTTTAACTATTCCTGATTGTTAATGATAAGACTGAGTTAGCATAGTTGATGTAGGCAAGTTAGGAATGTCTTGTTCCACAACAGTTGGAGAGGTATAGACGGCTTACCTTGAGTATATAAAAAGTATTAATACGTTAATGATCATCTACTAACTACAAATTAAGTGGCGCACATTTTCTTTTGCACAAATGCGCCTGTTTGTTCACCTAGCGCATAGAGTGGAATGAGAACGTTCTATTCTTGAGAGATTTTGGATAATGATTGGCGTGTGCATGCCTCACTTCAAAGTCCAATCTACTAGCACTTTAATACTCTACTATCCCCCTTTACTATATGTAGCTTTGGGATGGCTCCCACTCAATACTGCTTGTTCAAACATCCATGAGTGACAGGACATTGGAACAGTCACTTTTGTGTGCCTGAATGCTGTTGTTACTGCTACAGCTTCCCAATAACCCTCAAAAGCTTTTAGAACTAGCGGTAGAGGTCTTCATCTAAAGCAGCCGCTTTTTCCGTAGAGTTAGATGCACTTGCAGATACTCGGATGCCCCCATCAGGATTTAACTCAACGTAATAAAAGCTTATGAGTAGGAAAGAGTAGCACGGAGATAAGAGGCAGGTAGTCAGGCAACACTGTGTATGGGTAACCAGGGTCAAGCCAGAGGTCGTGGGTCAGCAGCGAGCAGGGAGGGTCACAAACAAGCCCAAGGTGCTGACAGCAAAGAAGGATAATCCAGAAGACAGAGCCAAAGAGTCAGGGGCAATAAACAAGCAAGCAGGGTCCAGAAAAGAAGCCGAGGATCACAGCAGGAGTCATTCAGAGGTAGTCAGAAAATCCAAAGATACACACATGCAGACCACACACTCCCCCTTCGCACACAGGAGGCTGATAATTAACGTTAGGCGCATGCCTGGCTGTTTGCAAGTTGCCAGGAGGCTGTGGCAGAGAGATCGGTGTCCTGGTTGCCCCAGCAATGCTCAGGTTGCGGCATCTAGAAGTGACATCCCAGCTGCCATGGGAACCGCCCGGGAAGCGCACAAGGCCTGCATTCACCTGAGGGACTATGGCTCGTGACAATTGCATGGGCATTTGTGCTCCTTAAATGTTCTTGGATGGTACAAAGCCACCTCACTGAAATTTTATGATGGCTCCTGATTACTGGAAACTCCCAAACACCCTCAAAATAACCTGTCATTTGGGGGGTGGGCTTATTGCAGCCTCCCACTAACCAATTAAATAATCTCATCCTGCAAATTGAGATCTCTTTTTTGCCTGTGGACAAAATATGTGGAGGATTGGTGTGCCAGCCAGCCCTTAGCATCTAGCTACTGCAGTCGGAAGGTGCAAACCTTTGTACCTTCATAGATGTTGCCGTCCTGATACACTGACCTATGTGCGCCCCATAAAAATGGCACATTTACACTTAAATGCTTATAGCATCACAATATACATTTACTTGGGGGGTGCAACTTTACATATCTGTGCATGACCCTTATTTTGTTTGGTCTTCAGGTGTTGAGTTAAGTCAAAGTAGAATCAAACTCTGTGGGTTGTAGTCCTGGATCATTCCCATGCATGGTGTAAGGAAATGTCAGCTCCCAGGGGTACCATGTTTTGAAGTATTTAAAGGCAGGTAACAGTGCACACCAATAGCAATTTTACTTATATGCTTATTCTGCTTCAAGTAAATGCCTGCAATTTATATTATTAAATTTTAACAGTTAACCCTATCAAGTGTCCAAAAGTTTCTGTCTTCAAGTCTTGCTCACAATCTGCCTCTCTCCATAATGGAAACTTGTGCTCTGGATTGTTAAAGAACAACTTCCTAATGAGCACCCAACTGGATGCGAAGGGAATGCAGTGGTACAAGGGGGTCAATAACTATTCAAACATTATGTCATCCATCACGGTCTATAGGACCTTTGTAATAGCTCGAGTTGTGGGGTCCACAAAAAATCTATGTAGGGCCCACCTAGTGGCCCACTTACACAAAACGCTCCAGGTCAGTGCTGTATTAAACAATACTTTATATAAGAATATAGATAATTAAATGGAGGGGTTTACCAACACATGAAATTAGATAATATTACATTTATTAGAAACACATCAACATACAATTTATAAATAAATCAATATGCATTTAAAAGCACAAGAAGCACATATAATGACAGCCATGCTTCTCCTGCGGAATTTTCAGAGCACAATGAAAGTCGGCTACTCTACCGGTGATGAACGAATTAGGCAAGTGAGAGATTAAGAACTAAACGTCCACGGGCCGTAAGCTGGACATCCAAATCCTAGAGAGCTGATGAAGTAAAACCAAAACACAACTATTACCAGCACATACGAATAAAAGAATAAAACTCTAGAGTGCAGCCGATATGACCAAAAGCTAAAGGCAATTAAGACAGATGTTAGCGCATGTAACTGGCAATTTGATTTATGTACTTAATGTTCAGCAAGTGCCATGTTACGTATATAAATAAAATATGTGCATGTGTTTTGTATATACTGTTTTCTATTGCTTTGACATTTAAATTCCAGTAATGATAAATACACGGGCACCTTGTGAGTTTCTATTTCGCTTGGGGTGATTTGCAAGGAATGGGTGGTATTTTCATAAACAGAATATTACTTTGGAGACATTGAGACCAGTAATCTCTTCTATTGTGACTGCTGTGGTTATCAGATCATGTGATATGTTGGTGCTGTAGCCAAAACCTGGTATTATGAGCCAGGGACACAGACAGTAACGTATTACCCTTCCTATGCAATGTGTCTTTGGAACTGCAGCATAGAGGTTGCTTTGCTAATGGCCAAATATCAGGAAGAAAAAACTGACCGTGCCAGACAAGTGGCCCAGTTTCTCGGTATAACATTCACTGACATTTCCCCTCTGGGGCCCATTTGGGAATGTGCACATTGTCTTTCCTGCATATGCAGAGAAGAGTTTTAATACAACAGACGACCTCTGTATCAGGGCATTGGATGTCTTAAGCTATTTGTCGTGTTCTGGTGCACGAAGGAGCAAGGTGATACAGTGTGAGATTTAGGATGAGATTGTTCCCTCCTTACATAATGTGGCCGTCAAAGGTTTCTGTGAGTGAATGAGTTAACAACTAAATGGCAGATACACTATTTTAAGGAGCTTAATGTAATATTAAAATGCTTAACGCTTGATAACATAACCATAAACCTTAGTCTTAACCTTACCCTCTATGTAATATAATAAACGACTTGATGGCGAATTAAAACTTCTTTATTTGAGTAACCATTTGCTCCAACGGTGGTGGGAGAACACTGTACTCAGCTTTTCCTATCCATAAGCGCACCTTAGCATCTGTATGTTAATGGGACAACCGTCCCCAGGCATCTTGGAACCCGCACCCCTCTGGGCTAATCATAACGCCCAGATGAGCTGTGTTCACACCGAACCTAAGCCGACTCTTCGAAAGGAACGGGTTCCAAACGCCTGCTAGTATGAATGTGCACTTCACCCACCTTGCTTATCCCATACACTGTTCTCCTGCCACTCAAAAGCTGCACCAGCCGTGACCAAAATCATGGATCACTCACTCTCCAAAGAGCCTGTAAATATACCATACCACAGCCTGTCCTACAGGTTGGTCCCAACTACCTCCGGGGCTTAACCAGCACCCGTACAATACCATGGCCCTTTCTCCAGGTCGGTCCTACCTACCTCCGGGGCTTAACTAGCACCCGTACCATCCAGAGCCCGTGCTCCAGGTCGGTCCTACCTACCTCCGGGGCTTAACCAGCACTTGTACCATACCATGGCCTGTGCTCCAAGCTGGCCCACCTTCCTCTGGGGCTTAACCAGCACCCGTACAATACCACGGCCCATGCTCCATGTTGACCCAACATACTTCTGGGACTGCACCAGCCCTAATATTAAAACGATGGCCTGCACATCAAGTTGGCTTGACCTATTGCTGTGCACTACGTTCCAAAGACAACCAGAATTGGGTAAAGCCCTTCTCACCCCAGAGGACTTGTAATAGAAAGTATAATACGCTTCCACAAGGCTGTGAACATCAGATCCAGGAATTGGGAATGGGAGGGAGGGTTGCTTGTCCTGGAGCCAGAGAGAGCTAGCCTACTCCTCCCACCTATTTTAATCAGTCCCTCAGCTCCAGCCCCTTTATGATGCAATGCCTTGTCATCATCCCACCTCCCTGTCTTGTAAACCCTCAATGATCCATACAGTTATGTACCCTACATCTTTTATTTTCCTTCAGGCCTACCATCCCTCAGTTCTATTTCTATTCCAAGCTACTCTTAATCTAAATATTTAATCTAACTATTTTGTCATAGTTTTTTTCTTTTAAAATGTTAGGAAGCAATGTATGGCTTAGAGTGGGGGTCCACTCAGAAAACTGTCTGTAGACACGCCGACCTTTGCACCCTAGGCCACACCCCCAAATAACCACACCCCTTTTACATGAAACATTCTCTGGCTTCTCCAGTCCTGCATAGAGCGGAACTTATCAACACTATCTCCTCCCTAATAAACTCACAGAAATTGATTTATCACATTCTTTCAGTTCATTTCTCTTCACTGATGAAAGGGAACATGTGCCGCCTAGCGGTTGATATAACTTTTACTTTTACCTTATTGCACTTACCAAGAGTTACCTTAAATAAATAATGGCACATGACACTGGTTTGGCGAATGAAAATTCACCAATTGTATTGAAAATCAAATTAAAGTGGTGGCAACTAAAAGCAAGACCAATCAGCCATCAGCCAGTCCAAAACCAGAATTGCATCAAACTAAAATATTCGGACACTTCTAGGTGGTGGAGCCCTACTTTACCCCATTTTGGATCACTAGCTGAGGCCCGCGTATCCCATACCTTCAATTAGTATTACTAATTGAATCTCCCTGTTAAGGGAGAGTGCCAAACCGCCTCTCGAATATGTCATTATGGCTGCTGATTGGCTTGTTTTTCCGCCACCAAGACCCTTCATGGAAGAAAAAGCAGAGCAACACAAACAGCGCAAGCCACATAAATTAAATCAGGGCCCGGGCAGGCGAGAGAATGAAACTACACACCTCCCTTCCTTATCCCTAATGAATGAATGAATGAATTAAACTACAGACCTCACTTCCTTATCCCTAATGAATGAATGAATGAATGAATGAAACTACACACCTCCCTTCCTTATCCCTAATGAATGAATGAAACTACTCACCTCCCATCCCTAGCTTAGCCCCTCCCTAGACCCCTTTACTCATTGGCTAACAATTCATAACAAATTTATGTAAAGTTAATTTGTTCAATTTTGTTTCTTCCTATTTTACAACCTAGATGTTTATGTTACCTTGGGCCAATTCCTGCTCTCTGTCATCCAAAGGTTTAGCAGACAGTACATGATGTGCTGGGAAAGAGGGGCTTACAACCTCTGCCTCCTCTTGGCAGACACCTACTGTGCCTAATGTGGCAGACACCTACTGTGCCTGATGGTAAATCCACAACTTCCTTATTGGCTCAGTTCAAAATAAGAATATAAATGATGTATTTTAGCCACGTAACTGCTGCCTCCACTTTTAAGGACAAAAGGGGCAAAAGTATTATTATTATTAATCTGTATTTATAGGGCGCCACAAAATTTCCACAGCGCAGTACAGAAAACAGACAGCGGACCATACAGGGTAACACTGTACAGAACAGTGAACAAAAATACCAGTACTTCAAGAGCTCCAAACATAGCTAGCACACTGGAGTTGGAGGAGAAGAAAAGGTAGAGAGGCAGGAGGGAAGAGGACCCTGCTCATTAGAGCTTACATTCCAAAGGGAGGGTAGACAGACAGGAGGCACAATGGGGAATCAGGGGAAAGAGAGGCGAGTAGCAGAATAGGGGATGACGGGAGGAGAGGGGAGGAGATCAGGAGTAAGGGTGGTATGCTTTGAGGTTTTAAGAGGAAACAAAAGTAAGATTTTATTTCGTCTTTATGACTGTATGACAATATTTCAATCATTATTGCCTACTCTCCAGGACTATACCGGAGACTCTTGAGTTAGGAGGAGTGGGCCATGGTCACCTCTGAACACACGGTGAGCATAGCTACCATGACACAATTACCGTCATCATACACATTGCCCGGCCAACTTGATGCCATGATTGGTGTCACCTCTTTTCATTTCTCTAGTCAAGAACGATTTAATTCTACTTGTGTGCTGCCTGCTGAATGCTACTGAAGTTATTGGCTTTCTTTTGACATAACGGTATATCATTACTAGAGATGAGCGAGATTTCTAAAAATGTTCGGCCAAAATTTCACCTTGCTCAACATTTGGGGCACAAAAATTTGTCATGTTTTGCTGCGCGGAATTTATCCTTAATTGTTTTCAGCCCAACCTCACCCACCCCACACAGCAGAATTTAACGCCTGCGTTACTTCAGCTCTTTTCGTTCTGCGAAGTGAGACGTTATGGCGTAGAATGGTGAAGCAAAATCGGAACATGTGGATTGTCTACTAGAAATTCACACCTGTGAGAAATGACAGCAAAACTCCGATCAACACACATATCCTATAGAGCAGTTTTGTCCCCATTTATATTTAAAAAGCAAAAGCGGAATTTTCTAGCGTGAAAGACCGAGGTCCGTCATTCTTTACAACCCCCATGATTTAGAAGCTGCTTGGAGACCTGCCAAGCTGTACTCTCTGGTCAGTGATTGTTGTATTCAAGCAGCTCTGCATTCCATTGCCTGTGGTTTCTAAGCACTGTTATTAGGATTGTGAACTTGGAGTTGTAAATACATTCATGCATCAATGTAAAACTTTGCTCATTCATGCATCAAGGTAAAACTACTCAGCAAAGCCTGTACTCCACAGGCTGCAATTTTTAAAGATGTAACAATGCTCGTAGGGTCGAGGGCTCTCTCTGCTAATGCTACTCAGTGCAATTAGCATGATTTCTATTATTACAAATGGCATTGAGCACTCGTCTCAGAGACAGAATACACCTCTTGGATATTGCAGTCATTCTCTAGATAGAAATCTGAGTTCATGGTCAGCAGCTATTAATGAACATTTACAAGTTCAAGGAGAGTACAGTATTCATCCTTGGTCATGAAAATATTCTAAATGCCACGCGTTTCTCTGAATAAAGAGGGAAGCAGGAAGGATGTGGAGGGAAAAGGGAGGATGAAAGAACAAAAATCAATGCTGTATTTTTTTTCAAAACATCAATTATTCAATGTCCTCGACTTCCAAGTTGTTATTGTGAGTGACCTCTTAAATTACAAACAATCTGTTTCATCAATTCTTCTAAATAAGGAGTCTAGGCCAGTGCGCGGTGGATCAATATTAGTGACGCCTGTTTACTATTTTAGTTAGATTTCTCTTGTTGTGGTTGTCTTGTGGGTGTTTTGGGTATTGCAGATGGTGGAAGAAGGTGCGAGTTTGCCCATTTCAGGACCTCATTTTGCAGATTGGAGCTTCTCTCCTACGGATAATGATTAAGCTTTGTGTTTCTGTGAGTATCGTCTTCTGATTCACTTTCTTAGAATTGTTATTATTATTTGGACAGTGGGATAATCAAGGACATATAGAACACAGAGCATTCTTGGAAGGGTACATACAAGGTAGAGGAAATAAACGCAGATGTGAAAACGAAGCATAGCATGGTCCCCCACCATTGTCCAATGCTGACTTGTGTTTTACAGATTCCTACCTGTTGCGATGTTCTATGGAGGAGGGTGCTCCTTGTGGGTAGGAAGTCTGCGCAGGGCGCCGGTGGTTCCCCTTGATGATGTCACCGAGGCTCTGCACAGACCCATTTCGGATGGTATTCCCAAGGAGCCTGAAGATAAGTACGAACAATCTGGTGGTATGGCACAAATAATGATGCCAATGCAATCAGTGTAAGCATGTAATAAAGTAATATAAAAAACAAAAGCAAAAGAACATCAGTGCACTGATATACAGAAACAGAACTGAATAAACACATATATATATATATATATATATATATATATATATATATATATATATATATATATATATATGTATAAAGGGTCTGATTCATTAAGGGGAGTAAATAAAAAAATGAGTAACTTTCCACCTTGTCAAAACCATGTTGCATTGGAGGGGGAGACAAATTGAAAATGTGATTGCAGATTTATAGATGGGATAAGGCATGTCCTGGATCAACTTTAAATTTCCGTATACAAATAGAGTTATCAAGTATTTGTGTGCTACATGAAAAAACAATCAGTATTTATCTTATGTGCAAAATAGCAAACTAATTTGCACCCCTTGCATTGTAACATGGTTTTGTCCAGGAGAAAACTTACTAATTTTTTGCCTTACTTTCCTGAATGAATCAGGCCCAAAGAGTACAAGCTGTGAATGACAGTCTGCTGGTAGGTGCCAACACAGTCTGTTCTATGCGGGTAAATGTAGCCACATAATGGTAAATCAAATGTTCACGTAATAAGCAACTGCCCCACAGTGATTCAGGAAACGCTGCAATGGACAAATATGTCCAAAGAGTAAGGTTCAGAATGATAGATGTGGCAGAAAGCTTCGGGTATTCACAATAATAGCTTGATATAAACGCAATCTTCTATACGTGTGTAGGTATAGCCACAAGATAGCGCATACAAATCCTTGTAGTGAGTATATGCTCCAGAGTATTGCAGAAATTGGCATAAAGCCTCAGATAATTCACATTGATAGCTTGTCCTCTTAATAAGGTATGGAGTCCGATGAAGTTGTAAGAGAATAAAGTCTATTGCGTGCAGAACAGAGATCACTTTGAACGGTATTGGGCAGTGGTGGCAGGTAATATCAGGACATGGTTAATGATTTATACTTATCCTCTCCGTGGATAGATTCCGTGGGTTCCCGTTCCAACTTTTCATCCTTCTGATGCATGCTGCACTTGTGAGCTTGCTCCAGATGTGCCCGGGTATGCCAGTGTCTGTTCAGGTCTTCTGCGCTTCTGTATACAGCACTCCAGGCGCTTGTAAGCTCTTTCTGTACTGCGCGTATCCAGGAGCAGTTTTCTTGTTAGAATTCCAAGTGTAGATGGTAAAAACAGCTGTTTGTGGTTTGTCTATATAATTGCAAATGTGTTTTGCTTGGTAAAGGCTTTGTCAGGGAAAGTTGAATGTGGTTGTCTGTCCCCTCTTATAAATAGGCTGGCCTAGTCTGCAGCTATTTTTTGATTGGTCAGACACCGTATTGGCAGTATACCATAAATTCTACACAGACCGCCCACATTATGGAGTTAAAGTGTGAGCTGCCACAGTATAGTGCAGTGCAGTCCTCTCTTGCCCCACCTCCAAAGGACATCACAGCAGGGTAAGAGCTGTGGGCAGGGTCAGATTGTGAGGGCAGCATGAAGTAGGAGGTACATTCTGACAGTGGATGCGAAGTAAAGATGCTCGGGCTCGGTTTTCTGAAAACCGAGCCCACCCGAACTTAGGGGATCCGAGTAGGATCGCGAGCCGGTCTGGTACTTTTGCGCGTCCTCGGATCTGAATCGAGGCAAAACGTCATCATTGCGTTGTCGGATCTCGCGGGTTTTGGATTCCATAAGTACCTCCGTCCCCAGGAGATCCAGCGCTATTGCTCACACAGAAACAGGGGTAGCAGTGTTCTTGTCACTCTCCAGTCTCCAGTGACGTTGCTCAGTGCCATTGCTCACACATAAACACGGGTAGCAGTGTTCTTGTTACTCTCCAGTCTCCAGTGACATTGCTCACACAGAAACAGGGGTAGTAGTGTTCTTGTCACTCTCCAGTCTCCAGTGACATTGCTCACACAGAAACAGGGGAAGCAGTGTTCATGTCACTCTCCAGTCTCCAGTGACATTGCTCATACAGAAACAGGGGTAGCAGTGTTCTTGTCACTCTCCAGTCTCCAGTGATATTGCTCCCACAGAAACAGGGGTAGCAGTGTTCTTGTCACTCTCCAGTCTCCAGTGACATTGCTCATACAGAAACAGGGGTAGCAGTGTTCTTGTCACTCTCCAGTCTCCAGTGATATTGCTCCCACAGAAACAGGGGTAGCAGTGTTCTTGTCACTCTCCAGTCTCCAGTGACATTGCTCACACAGAAACAGGAGTAGCAGTGTTCTTGTCACTCTCCAGTCTCCAGTGACATTGCTCCCACAGAAACAGGGGTAGCAGTGTTCTTGTCACTCTCCAGTCTCCAGTGACATTGCTCCCACAGAAACAGGGGTAGCAGTGTTCTTGTCACTCTCCACCCTCCAGTGACATTGCTCAGTGCTATTGCTCATACAGAAACAGGAGGGGCAGCAGTGTTCTTGTCACTTGACAAAAAGTGACTGGAAATGAATGTTATTGATGTCAATAATAATGTAGGAACAAAAAAAAAGAGCCAAATTATGTGATTTTAGAGAAAAAAAAAACGGGATTTTGAAAACAAAATAGGGGTCCAAAACCAAAACACATGAGGGCGGTTGTGCCAAAACAAAAACAAAAACATGAAGTTAATCCAAATCCAAAATCAAAACCAAAACCAAAACACAGGGGTCAGTGAACATCTCTAATGTGAAGATACTTCTGGAGATGAATTTGGGTCCAGGTCCACTCTGCTGTAAGAGACAATACATTGCAGCAAGATACAAGCAATACATATGTGGAATATGAAGCCACAAAATAACACACAGAAAAAAAAATATTCCTCTTGTCACCTGTTAATAATAATATAGTCATTAATGACAAAACATTAAAAAAGAGTCTTTTCATCTATACTTTTTTTTTTTTTTACCATAAAATACATTTGTTAGGATGTTCTGAATGTCTTCTGTACATAAAATATATTTTTGCAGTTGCACCTGATTGCAAATACATGTTCTAGCATGCAGGCTCCCAGTTCCCTCCCCTCTTCCGCCCCTAAAATAATAGGCTGCAGTAAGGGTCCTTTGTGCTCGAAGATGAATTGCTGTGTTCACTGGTGTATGTTTAATTCTGGGCTTGCACAGAGCGATTATACGCAAAATACCGCACATGTCGGCATATACGCTCCTTGATGATCAAGGTCCAGGGTATTCTACAGAGTGAACCTACAACAGTAATACTTATCCATGCATCACCAAGGAACGCTGTATAAATTCCTTTGCCGTCCTGTAAAATGATGTCTAGAGTGGTGTTACATTGGAGATTGGGGCCCTCCTGTTGTTGTTGTGTGAGGAGTAGGGTTATGGAAGTGGAAGGTGTGGGAAAAATGTGGAAGTAGAATATCCTCTTGAAATAACAAACAATATTACATAAATAAAAAAGATTGAGAAATATTTTACTTATTATGTAATACGGTGAAAAAGAATCCCTTTACAAGTATAGGACAAGACTCGAAGAACTCTTTACAATGACAAGAGAGACACTTGGGCCGAATGCACCTAAATGAATACATGTGGGTTCACATACACTAAACACTTACCTGCAGTTTTTTGGTGTGGTTCCAGGGTAGCCAATGGTATATGTTGGGAGAGTGATTAGAGTTAATGTTTATAAGTCCTCTCTGGCTAATGATATGTCTCAGTGTTCTCTTAACATAATCTCTCCATCCCACCCTGGTTTTGAGTATTGGCTTTTAAGGGTGTATGTTGTTTGTCACTAACCTTGGGCCTGATTCATTAAGGATCTTAACTTAAGAAACTTCTTATTTCAGTCTCCTGGACAAAACCATGTTACAATACAAGGGGTGCAAATTAGTATTCTGTTTTGCACATAAGTTAAATACTGACTGTTTTTTCATGTAGCACACAAATACTTGATAGCTTATTTGTACACTGAAATTTAAAGTTGATATTTGTGTGCTACATGAAAAAACAGTCAGTATTTAACTTATGTGCAAAACAGAATACTAATTTGCACCCCTTGCATTGTAACATGGTTTGTCCAGGAGACTGAAATAAGAAGTTACTTAAGTTAAGATCCTTAATGAATCAGGCCCCATGACACTAGTCAAACTTGCTGTTTCTGGTGATGATGCTCGTGGGTACAAAGCACCAAGGCAAGAGCTACAGCAACATGATTCCCGCTGTGTCTTCTCTTTCAGGGGGTGATATCCCCCAGCTTTTAGCAGGTACACACCAGCAGCAGCGTCTTCCATTCGAGGCATTTTTGTAAAGTGCTGCAGAATGTGTAGATGTTAACAAAAAATATATTAGGCAGCTCTTGATCAGTTCAATGGCAGCCGTAGCTCCCAGTCAGAACTATCTATCTCAACCATTTGCTTTTTGACTGCTGTTTCATTTGTGCACAGCTATGTTCCCATGGCAGTGTAGCCTGGATGCTGGAAGGGCATTCGTTTACTCTCCTTATCCCAATTGTCCTTATCGCCTTATCTTCTAGGCCGGAACCAGGGGGTGTCTTGTCCCGCACGTTCCCTGAGACCCCTTGCTGTGGCTCACTCTGTATAGTCTCAAGATAAGAGTCCATCAAAATGAGCACCACTGTAGCATACAAATTGGCAACTTTGATAAGGGTGGTATCATGGATCACGCCTGCTTTAACCCTTCGCGTTGTTTTTGACCAAAGTCAAACTCTGTCCGGTACTTCCGGGGCGAGTTAGCTGACATAGTCCTGTCATATGAAGTGGTGTCGTTCTGCACTACTAGTTCATATCAAGGTAACTTTGTATTGGGCTACAAGCAGTCATTTTTGACCACCTCACAGGTCACAATATTATTTTCATACACTTTCGGACAAATACTGCAGCGACCTGGCTGGATGGTAAGCGACAGAGCAATGACACAAACTCACGGCAGTTCCTAGCACATCTAGGACACATTGGCACACAGCAGTGGCAGAAAAGAAAAATGGGGGTCCGCCCTCCCTCCCACCCACCGTTATGTTGGATCTTAAAAAGGAATCCAAAGATCGTGAGATCCGAGATCCGACGACGTAATGATGACGTTTTGCCTCAATTTCAAATCCGAAAAAGCGCAAAGGGATCTGCTAAGTTGGGGTATATTCGGTTCTCGGGAAAGCGAGCCTGAGCATCTCTAGTTATTAGGGAACAGTGAGTGAGAAACACAGACCAGCATAATAATCTCATAATAATAAGTACAATATAACCCACATGATTTATAGGTGTAGGAGGGCATTTGCCATTAATACAGAACCATTATGTGTAAACAATAAGCAGGAGCTGGCTGGGCAGGGAGTGGGCATTTCCTCCCAGGGCTGGTCCCATAGTGAGCTACCTTAGGCTGGACTACCTGCAATTTTTTCCCTTTAAAATGTACCGAACAGGCTGCTGAGCCGAACCCCAGGGGCTAAAATTTGCCAGCCAGCCCCTGACAATAAGCTCTAACACGATACAGCTAGTACACAGTGTAGAATGTTGTTAATGAGCATAACTGCTGCAAGCACAATAAACGCTACTCAGAAGGTCTGAGACCACCCATCAGTATCGTGCTATAGGCTTTATCCCAATGTTTCTTTTAGTGGGTGTTTGCAATGACATATTGTGTGTGTCAGTGTTAACCTCCTCTAGATACTGTTTTCAATTTATTGTGAAATGAAAAATGTTATGCATGCCTCTAGTGAGGAGCAGTTTATGGAGGTCTCACAGTTCCTTCCGGCAATCACTTTGTGAACAAACACAGCGGACGCCAGACAAAATGTGACATTTCCTAAGCGTTCTTAAACTTTCCAACAGTAATATATAAAGAAAGGCTCTTTCTCTCTGTTCATACTCCTGCTTGTGATATAACGCAGAGCACTGTGGCTGTACTATTCATTGCCGAAACGAGGATTTCTGCCAGTGGAAAGGACAAGGCCAGTCAACGGCACGTTGCTCAAGACAAAAATACAGTGTTCCCTCTGTATAAAGCCAGCTGAAATGACAGGTCGAAAATCTAGTATTGCACTAACAGTGGTGTTATCACTATGGTTGCTTTCAATAGAATGTATACATTATAGAGTCATTTGTGGTGTGAAAACACCTGGTGTTAAGCGAGGGTGGCATTGTGTAAGGGAGGTATAAAGAAAGGAGCATTTTAAGGGGTTATATTTACTAAACTGCAGGTTTGAAAAAGTGGAGATGTTGCCTAGAGCAACCAATCAGATTCTAGTACTTATTTATTTAGTACATTCTACAAAATGACAGCTAGAATCTGATTGGTTGCTATAGGCAACATCTCCACTTTTTCAAAACCGCCGTCTAGTAAGTATACCCCTAAGTCTTTCCTAATCTGTGACAAGATCAGGGATGGGCTCGGTCTAACTTGAAAAATTTTGCAAACAAACCAAAATAGATCAAATTTATGCGCACATCCAAAGTAAAAGAAACATTTTGCTTCAATAGTGAAGCGCTCCATCATTCATTAGTGGTTTGCGGTTGTTTGCACTTTGTGGCTCTAAGGACTGAACAGTTTACTGCTCATTTTGAAAAGGTGCCCGTAGTCCTTTTGCAGTGGAATTGGAGTGGAGCTTGCGAAAGTCAGTTTCTCTTCTCATGTTGGCTTAGAGCATTAATTGCAGATTTACCAACTATAGCTGCCTGATTTAAACTTTCCATCAATTCGGCTTAGGAGAGAGTATGGTTTACATTGTTTTTGTGATTTAATGCTATAAGCACTGGTCCAAGACCTCAAACAAACACATTATCAATTTCTCATGAACGTTGCGCTGTTCATTTTCAGTTACGTCTATTATTACATATTCCTATTAGTGGGTGTACGGTCTAAATGTTAGCAAGCAATAGTGGTTGTATGATTCTTTGTTTTTGTTATTTACATGCGTATATTATTAAAGTGTATTTTAATTATGCATTACTGTTTTGGTATTCTACTATTCAAGGTTTGCTCATTGTCATCACTGTTTTATTTTCTATATTTTGGTGTACAGTTGTGTCTATCTATTGGCATGAAAAAAAAACAACAGCAAAGAAATGGAGGCCCAACTATTTTTAATAAAGATGATGTGAGTGGATGACTGTATCTGAAGAGTAGTGGTCCGAACCAACCCAATTATAGGGCTTGATTTATCAGGGGATGTATCTGCCAATTTTGAGCGTATAACTCTGCGCTTCCCTGAACTGGAACATACGCCAGGTTCCGTCTTTGTATGCAAAGAACACTTACTAACACCTATGATTTCGGGGAGTGAATGAGACGGGAGTCAACATACAGTATTCCTGAGTACTAGTGATAACAGTCCACCATGAGATCTGCTTGCAATCAGGAGCTACTGAAAAAATGTATTTTATGTTCAGCAGACAGTAATATATACTAACAAATTTATTTCATGAAGGGGGGGAGTGGGGTTGAATAAACCCGTTTTATTATTAATGCTTAGATTATTGCCCGGTGATATTAATGCAAATTTATTATCCACATAGGCATTGGACATATCCTGCAGACCGGCCCCCGAATTCATCAGCACATGTATCTTCAGATCCCTCCATTGTAGGCAGAGACGATTTACATGTGTCTGTAGACAAACGCACGTTGCGCTCAGACTGCGGGCACTGATGAATCAGACCCAGAGTGTCCAAAGTCACCTACCCTGGAAAAATCATTCAACACCACCCTTATAGCGTCCTCCCCCAGAGACATTACATCATTCCTTAACTTCTCGCCCCGTGGCATCCTTCTAAATACCCAGAGCAAAGATGAATTACTCTGTACAACTTCTTTCCCCGGTGTAACATCTTTCGGATTTGAGAAAAGACCACAGAGGCCACAGAATTCAGATTTTAGTGCATACTATTGGAATTTTTTTGTACATAAATAATTTATTATTTGCATATTATAAACTTTTAACATGGTCTGAATTGGGAATTACTCATTTCAATTTGGTTTATGGGATGCAATGGAGCTCTGAGAGCTACAGCAGTAGGGGTGGTAGTAAGAAGACACTGGGGGGGCCTAAGTGGGAAGATATGTAATTTCCGGCACGCATCTGCACAGAACCCCCGGGCACTCATTTTCTCTTTAGGCCTTTCAATGATGATGATGATGATGATGAGAAGGAGACAAAATGTTTCCTTTGGGACTTTACATCTAATATATCCTGTGATTGTAAAGCATTTGCTTCTATAAGAACTGCTAACTAATTAAAATGTAAATCATGAACAGAAAAGTGGTATTTAACGTGAGCAACGTTTAATGAATAATCAGCAGCCAGATGTCCCAGAATGCAGCGGGAACGGGATCCCGTGAGGTTTTACAGGCTGCCTGCCATCGTCTCTATTTATAGGTGAGCAGATCCGCGTTCCCTGGCCCACAAACTGCTCTCAGCCCTGCTGATCTGCTGGATGTGTGGGGACTTTGGGTATTACCAGGTGCCGCTGATCTTGATGGAGTTTTATACTGTGATATAAATTGCAGTGACAGGTGTTATAACCTCAGAATCCAGGCATTTATGACCCATGTATATTTCAGCATTTTCCACCATAGAGAGCAATTGTCAGCACATCTGAGTGAGGCCTGGGAGCAGAGCCTGGTGCTTTTATGTCTACGCAGCCTCTCCTGCACCTAAATATCTCCGATAAATCAGCACAGAGCAGCATCATGCATAAATTCTCTTACTTTAACTCATTTTCTCTACTTTCTCTCAGTTCTCTTCGCTGAGTTACAGACTTAAGAGCATAATAACTGTCAGGTGTTATCAGGCTCAATGAGGACACGAGAGGTAAAACTGAGGTATTCCTGCGGTCACAAAACAGCAAATAAGAACCTGGATATCTTTTCTATAACTGTTCCCTTTGCCCTGTTTACTTTAAATATATTGAGTTGACTGGATTGCAAAGGACTCTGGGTAGCATGAGGGATCCACTGCATGCATATCTTCATGCTCCTATTCCACTACACTTATTTGTCCATGTCATGTCCACTTCTATCGAGAGCGCACCCTTTTTTTTATACTGCAAGCCATGAATTGTTTAACTCCTGGAAATTAAAAATAAAGGTGTGTTTCATGTGTTTACTTAAGTGGAGCCTCTGATAACGTGTTACAATCTTTCTGTCTACTGTTGAAGTTCTAAATATTTTGTAGAGCAACATCAGTCTTAAGGTTGGCGTCCTTAAAAAAACAAAATTCTCTTACCTTCTTCCCAATCTCCAGGAATGGAAAGGGACAGGAATGCAGACCCCGTAATAAATGTTCTATTCTGTTCTATTCACTCAAACTGGGTGGATTGAGAACAACCCGAAATTCGGGAGCATGTAGTTAAGTATAGCATCAATGCCCTGCTCACTGTATTTTTAGAGCATGGCTGGATGTTTTTGCTGACATATATCCTGCTGCAGACTCTTTTCTGTCTGCTTTGATTTCCCAGAAGCCTCTTCTCCTTTGCTTCTTCCTATTTATTGATACACTTATCAGCAGTTATGTTTTATTGTCGGTGATCCTCTGTTATAAACCTGTCAGCGTTATTACCATTTTGTTGTTTAATTGTCTTTAAGAATGTTTTACATAATGTTTTAGACATCATATCATCCTGCTATTATGGATACTGATCATACACAGCCATCCAGGCTGTGTTGTATCTGCACACAGCCAGAATCAAAGAATTGCATTTGAGCTGTAAGACCTTTGTGTTGGAGCTGTTATTGTTAGTGTTGTAGCAAGTTTGTATTTACTCTTTATTGACCGGCATATAAAAATGTATAGTGTGCATGACATTGGTCTCATTTAGCTTCACAAAACACTGCACTTTTTTCCTTTCATTAAGAAGTCTTGGGTCATCTTTGGTGGTATTCCCACCAAGCACCTGGGTTGGTGGAACAAGATGGATGAGCAGGAGTTTGCACTGGCGGATAGGAGGAGTGAGGTCACTCCTTGTAAGGTACCGAGTAGGCAAACGGGTGGGTCAAGTTTTGAGAATCAATTTTAACTAAACACTATTTTGCAGAGCGAGATTATTGAAATAAGATAAAGGGGTGAAGAGTTGGCGATTTAGGGTTGTTCCTTGCTCACAGCCATTTCCACGCCACAAAACGACTTGGTTTTTTCCCCATCTGTAAGCTGGTGGAGATCGGTCCTCGTCCTATACTCTTAAGGAGGCACATTTGAGGCCTTCCAGTTGCACTGTAATGTTAATAAAAAAAATAGGAAATGTTTATTTAATGATAAAACATTGGAATGGGCAGTTCATGTCCAGATTTAAGCCAAATGGTCTATCACCTTTCCACAGGTTTTCTCGAAATGACTTCTCTCTCTGTAACAGGTCAATATGACCTCTCTCTCTGTCACATGTTTTCTCAAAATTGCCTCTGGCCTTATCACAGTTTTTCTTAAAATGACCTCTCTCCCTATAACAGAGTTTCTCAAAACGGTCTATCTCCTTGCCACATGTTTTCTCAAATTAGCCTCTCTCCCTGTCAGGTTTCCTGTCTCTCTGAGGTAAATCTCACCTGGGGTTCCTATTATCAATATAACAATCCATGCACTGCCTAACATGTGTTCCTTGGTATCATAGTCATAATTTTGTTGTAAATAATGTAAATCACCTTTCGTAGTAACATATAATACTGCCTCTGGGCAAGTGTATTATTACTGGTTACGCTGCATGTACATAACTCTCACAAGACACATCTTCTCACTAGTCAACACTTACAGGGGTCTATGCATCAAGCTAAAACTTACTTGAAAGATGTGGAAACGACTGTTTTCGCATCTTATAAGTAAGTTTGCTATGTATTAACTGCATAAGGGAGGAGATTTCATAGAAATCTTCTCCGTTTAGGCTGACACCGTGCAGTATTGCATTCCCCATAGATTACTATGGGGACTGTGATGCTCTGCAATGAATGAAGTGTTGATAAGCTTTGCATTGCGCAGACAGGTAACACCATCTCTCTGGCTTGGCAGAATCCGATACAGTGGAAGTGCTGTGCGCACTTCCTCCTATCACCGGCAGCGCTAAACTGCCAGTAAGCAGGAACAAAAGTTTGCAGTATAGGGGTCACTTTGCCGGTGCTCCCAGTGTAGCCCCGGCATAGTGCATCTTAGCGGTACATAAATATGCATCACTGTGATGTGCAGCAATGCATATTTAGCTGTACCGCATCTTATTGATGCATAGACCCCACAATATGATCAATATAGCAGCCAATCTTATATGTTTGTCCACAGAAGACCACTTTGTACTCCTGCAGGTAATGGTGGTTTACCCTCACACTGTGTCCCTCTTTCTATCACTGTTGTTCCTCAAACTCTCTCTCAGGACTCTGTTGTCTCTTCACAGATTTAGCTGTCTCTCCACAGACTTACTCCCCTCTTTTCCTAGTGCTCCTCCTCTGCTACGCCCCCACCGGATCTCTCACTTCCTGCTGACACAAAGGCTTCTGGGGGATCGCAGCATTGGCAAAAACCGTTGCAGCAGGATTACACTTTTTACATTTTCATCTATCATTTTTATACATTTTAGTTATTTTTATTGTAGTAATTAATTCTTTGTATTTATTATAGTGTTATTTATTTTTCTTTATATTTGTTTTTTTTTCTTAATGGAACCAGATCTGACCTTTGAGTTTCATTGCACACGGCTAGCCAGATCACGCGTGCGCAAAAATTCCCTCCGAGATTGGTCCGGTGAGGCAGTAAGTTAAGCCTTATCGTTCCCGGCCAGTATCGTTCAGCTGCCCAAACAATATTTTATTGATAAATCGCGGCACCGAGTGTTTTTCTTTTGCCGCATTATAAGAGACAATATAAAAAGATCCTTATAGCCACGGAGTGATAAATAGGCTCTCTACTGTGTATATTTACTCCATACTTGCCAACACTGTCAGGTGACTAGTTTGATGGGGGCTGGGCTATTATGATGCGAATTCCTGCCATAAATAGGATTTATTATTAGCCCTTATTGCAGTGATAAAAAAAATCTCTTATCACCAAAAATACTGCTGAGGCAGCTTTAACCCTTTGGGTGCATTAGGCGAAGCAAAAACTGCAGACAACAAGCTTTTTTTTTTTAATTCACCCGGCCGGGAGTCTGATGGAGAAAGGCAGCCAGGCAACAAATCAGACTGTTGCCGGGCTACCTGTCATTTCATAGCTCAGCCACGGAGCTATCAGCCTCTGAAGATGAGGTGAGTACAAGGGACTCAAGGGCGTACAAGGGCGTGATGGATGATGTAGCTGAGCAGTGGCGTGATATGTCTGGGCGGTGGCGTAATGGGTGATGTAACTGAGGGGTGGCGTGATGTGTCTGGCGGTAGACGCAGTGTGTCTGGGGGGTGACGTGATGGGTGATGTGGCAGGGGGTAGCGTGATGTAGTTGAGGGGTGGCGTGATGTGGCTGTGGAGAGTATGATAAATGTATTACTATTATTATTATTTATTACTATTATTATTTATTACTATTTTATTATTTATTAGATTTCTACCGTAATTACCAGCAATGTGCGCGGTGCGATGTCTGTGTGTCACATCGCCGGCAATTGAATTTCCACCAATATGTCAGGTCTAAAGAAGTGCAGCCATGCCCATGTTGACCACGCCCCCAATATTGTGTGACCACGCCCATTTTGCGGCATACAGCAACCTTGCTGCTTGCCTGTGCTGGGGGGCAAAAAAATTTGCTGTACCGGTGCCCAAAATTTCTCTTGGCGGCCCAGACTGCATACACCCCTCAATATCACATACACCGCAAGTTGAAATGCTCAGTAGTCATTAACTCTCCCTTTTGCTCCTGATCTACAGCACTGGGGTTAAAAACTACTTTATACAAGCAGATATTCTTCAGGATTTTGAAAGCAGTTTTTCATCACAGTCAAATCGGTTACACCCACTACACAATGTGCCTGAGCTCATCAGGGAGACACAGCTATGGTTTGTTGTTTCAGTATATTTACTCAGCTTATGCAGTAATGAAGTAATGTAAATAAATATTTTATCCCACCGCTCTGCAATCTCCCCAACTCCCACCAAAGCCGAGAAATCCAGGCAGCCATTTCTCCTTTTCCCCAATCTGTTTATCCAGTAGCTATAAGCTGGTCCAGTACACAAGGCAGGATGGGATATGCAAATGTCATGTGATCTGAGACTCAGAAAGTCAGATCTTAAAGGAGAGGCAAACTAAAATGTTTTATGTAAATTCACAAGATGATTTGCATTTTTAGCATATTTTGTTTGCTCTATGGAGCCTCATACACACAATGTTAAGAGTTTAAAGCATGTTCTCAAAGCCAACTAAACGTGGTTTGACTCTGATGGGGGCATTCAATTGGCTGCGTTACTCCTGAGAGTAAAGCAACCTGTACACTATTACCTTTAGTACAGTAATTTTAACGTGGATTTCTGTTTGCGGCTTTCAGAGCTGCGAGCAAAAATCAGTGTTGAAATTACCGTACTAACAGTAATAATGTGCACTATTACCGTAGTAATGGTAATAGTGCATGGACCACATTACTCCCCCTGATATTATTATTATTATTATTATTATTATTATTATTAATTTTTATTTATAAGACGCCACAAGGCGTCCGCAGCGCCGTACAGAGACAAACAAATTACAATACAATGGGAGACAGCACAGTACAGTAAGCACAGCAACTCAGTAAGCTCAATGCACAGCTAGAGAGGGCGGGGAAGGGGGAGGGAGGATCCGCAAATGACGGGGCCCAAGAAGGAGGGCGCAGAAGACAGGGAGACCCCCAGGGGGGGAGGAGGGAGCGAGAGTGGACGTGGAGTGGAGCCTCGAGGAGGAGGGCTAAGTAGCTGGAGAGCAGAGTTAGAAGTGGTGGAAACAGGAGGAGAGATGGCCCTGCTCAGAGGAGCGTACAATCTCCTGATAGTCCAATAAATATACACACAACACACACACACACACACACACACACACACACACACACACATTCTGACAAGGGTACAAAAGTGGTAATGCTCTGTAAATTACAAAGGAGTTCTGTGATAACACTCATTAGGTACACAATACACTATGCTGCAGGAAGGCCTTGAGAACACTATTTTACTGATCTGTTACACGCAAGGACAGAGTGCAAAGTTTTGTCCACACAACATCTCCAGTTTTGGGGCTACTTTGAAGTAGGGATGAGCGCGCTCGGATTTCTGAAATCCGAGCCCACCCGAACGTTGCGGATCCGAGTCGGATCCGAGACAGATCCGGGTATTGGCGCCAAATTCAAAAGTGAAACTGAGGCTCTGACTCATAATCCCGTTGTCGGATCTCGCGATACTCGGATCCTATAAATTCCCCGCTAGTCGCCGCCATCTTCACTCGGGCATTGATCAGGGTAGAGGGAGGGTGTGTTAGGTGGTCCTCTGTGCTGTTTAGTTCTGTGCTGTTTAGTTCTGTGCTGTTTAGTGCTGTGCTGTTTAGTGCTGTGCTGTGCTGTGCTGTGCTGTGTTCTGCAGTATCAGTCCAGTGGTGCTGTGTGCTGTGCTCTGTCCTTCTGAGGTCAGTGGTGCTGCTGGGTCCTGTGCTGTGTCCTGTTCAGTCCAGTGGTGCTGTGTCCTGTGCTCTGTGCTTCTAAGGGCATAGTTATTTCCCCAATATTCCCCTGTGTTTAAAAAAATAAAAAAAAGTTTTTTTTATAAAATACCAAAAACTACTTTAATATTTTTTAATTACCACAAAATTTTCACAACCAATCCTGCAGTATAAGCCCATTGGTACTGCAATATTACCAAGTTCACACATTCAGCAGTAAAAGTCCAGTGGTACTGCAATATTACAAAGTTTACACATTCTGCAGTATCAGTCCAGTGGTGCTGTGTCCTGTGCTCTGTCCTGCTGAGTTCCGTAGTGCTGCTGGGTCCTGTGCCGTGTCCTGTTCAGTCCAGTGGTGCTGTGTCCTGTGCTCTGTGCTTCTAAGGGCATAGTTATTTCCCCATTATTCCCAAGTTTGTAAAAAATAAAAAAAAAGTAAAAAAAAATAAAAAATTAAAAAAAAAAAAAATATATATAATAATTATAACCAAATTTGCAAAACCAATCCAGCATTATAAGTCCATTGGTACTGCAATATTACCAAGTTCACACATTCAGCAGTAAAAGTCCAGTGGTACTGCAATATTACAAAGTTTACACATTCTGCAGTATCAGTCCAGTGGTGCTGTGTCCTGTGCTCTGTCCTGCTGAGTTCCGTAGTGCTGCTGGGTCCTGTGCCGTGTCCTGTTCAGTCCAGTGGTGCTGTGTCCTGTGCTCTGTGCTTCTAAGGGCATAGTTATTTCCCCATTATTCCCAAGTTTGTAAAAAATAAAAAAAAAGTAAAAAAAAATAAAAAATTAAAAAAAAAAAAAATATATATAATAATTATAACCAAATTTGCAAAACCAATCCAGCATTATAAGTCCATTGGTACTGCAATATTAACAAGTTCACACATTCTGCAGTATCTTGTGCTACATATAATGGAGACCAAAAATTTGGAGGATAAAGTAGGGAAAGATCAAGACCCACTTCCTCCTAATGCTGAAGCTGCTGCCACTAGTCATGACATAGACGATGAAATGCCATCAACGTCGTCTTCCAAGCCCGATGCCCAATCTCGTAGTACCGGGCATGTAAAATCCAAAAAGCCCAAGTTAAGAAAAAGTAGCAAAAAGAGAAACTTAAAATCATCTGAGGAGAAACGTAAAGTTGCCAATATGCCATTTACGACACGGAGTGGCAAGGAACGGCTTAGGCCCTGGCCCGTGTTCATGACTAGTGGTTCAGCTTCACCCACGGATCTTAGCCCTCCTCCTCCTCCCCCCCCCTACAAAAAATTGAAGAGAGTTATGCTGTCAGCAACAAAACAGCAAACAACTCTGCCTTCTAAAGAGAAATTATCACAAATCCCCAAGGCGAGTCCAAGCGTGTTGGTGGTTGTCAAGCCTGACCTTCCCATCACTGTACGGGAAGAGGTGGCTCGGGAGGAGGCTATTGATGATGTAGCTGGCGCTGTGGAGGAACTTGATGATGAGGATGGTGATGTGGTTATTGTAAATGAGGCACCAGGGGGGGAAACAGCTGATGTCCATGGGATGAAAAAGCCCATCGTCATGCCTGGTCAGAAGACCAAAAAATGCACCTCTTCGGTCTGGAGTTATTTTTATCCAAATCCAGACAACCAATGTATGGCAATATGTAGCTTATGTAAAGCTCAAATAAGCAGGGGTAAGGATCTTGCCCACCTAGGAACATCCTCCCTTATACGTCACCTGAATAACCTTCATAGTTCAGTGGTTAGTTCAGGAACTGGGGCTAGGACCCTCATCGGTACAGGGACACCTAAATCCCGTGGTCCAGTTGGATACACACCAGCAACACCCTCCTCGTCAACTTCCTCCACAATCTCCATCAGATTCAGTCCTGCAGCCCAAGTCACCAGCCAGACTGAGTCCTCCTCAATACGGGATTCATCCGAGGAATCCTGCAGCGGTACGCCTACTACTGCCACTGCTGCTGTTGCTGCTGTTAGTCGGTCATCTTCCCAGAGGGGAAGTCGTAAGACCGCTAAGTCTTTCACCAAACAATTGACCGTCCAACAGTCGTTTGCCATGACCACCAAATACGATAGTAGTCACCCTATTGCAAAGCGTATAACTGCGGCTGTAACTGCAATGTTGGTGTTAGACGTGCGCCCGGTGTCCGCCATCAGTGGAGTGGGATTTAGAGGGTTGATGGAGGTATTGTGTCCCCGGTACCAAATCCCCTCGAGATTCCACTTCACTAGGCAGGCGATACCAAAAATGTACAGAGAAGTACGATCAAGTGTCCTCAGTGCTCTTAAAAATGCGGTTGTACCCACTGTCCACTTAACCACGGACATGTGGACAAGTGGTTCTGGGCAAACGAAGGACTATATGACTGTGACAGCCCACTGGGTAGATGCATCCCCTTCCGCAGCAACAGCAACAGCTGCATCAGTAGCAGCATCTACAAAATGGCTGCTCATGCAAAGGCAGGCAACATTGTGCATTACAGGCTTTAATAAGAGGCACAACGCTGCCAACATATTAGAGAAAATGAGGGAAATTATCTCCCAGTGGCTTACCCCACTTAGACTCTCATGGGGATTTGTGGTGTCAGACAATGCCAGTAACATTGTGCGGGCATTAAATATGGGCAATTTCCAGCACGTCCCATGTTTTGCCCACACCATTAATTTGGTGGTGCAGCATTACCTCAAGAGTGACAGGGGTGTGCAGGAGATGCTTGCGGTGGCCCGCAAAATTGCTGGACACTTTCGGCATTCAGCCAGTGCCTACCGCAGACTAGAGGCACATCAGAAAAGCTTGAACCTGCCCTGCCATCACCTCAAACAAGAGGTTGTGACGCGCTGGAACTCCACCCTCTATATGCTGCAGAGGATGGAGGAGCAGCAAAAGGCCATTCAGGCCTACACAGCCACCTACGACATAGGCAAAGGAGTGGGGATGCGCCTGAGTCAAGCGCAGTGGAGACTGATTTCCGTGTTGTGCAAGGTTCTGCAGCCATTTGAACTTGCCACACGAGAAGTCAGTTCCGACACTGCCAGCTTGAGTCAGGTCATTCCCCTGATCAGGCTGTTGCAGAAGCAGCTGGAGAAAGTGAGGGAGGAGCTGGTAAGCCATTGCGATTACAGCAAGCATGTAGCTCTTGTGGATGTAGCCCTTCGTACGCTTTGCCAGGATCCGAGGGTGGTCACTCTTTTAAAGTCAGAGGAATACATTCTGGCCACCGTGCTCGATCCTCGGTTTAAAGCGTATGTTGTGTCTCTGTTTCCGGCGGACACAAATCTACAGCGGTGCAAAGACCTGCTGGTCAGGAGATTGTCCTCTGAAGAGGACCGTGACATGCCAACAGCTCCACCCTCATTTTCTTCCACATCTATGGCTGCGAGGAAAAAGCTCAGTTTTCCCAAAAGAGGCACTGGCGGGGATGCTGATAACATCTGGTCCGGACTGAAGGACCTGCCAACCATTGCAGACATGTCTACTCTCGCTGCATTGGATGCTGTCACAATAGAAAAAATTGTGGATGATTACTTTGCTGACACCATCCAAGTAGACATGTCAGACAGTCCATATTGTTACTGGCAGGAAAAAAAGGCAGTTTGGAAGCCCCTGTACAAACTGGCTCTATTTTACCTGAGTTGTCCCCCCTCCAGTGTGTACTCGGAAAGAGTTTTTAGTGCAGCGGGGAACCTGGTCAGTGAGCGGCGAAGGAGGTTGCTTCCTCACAACGTTGAAAAAATGATGTTTATAAAAATGAATAATCAATTCCTCAATGAAGTACAGCACTGCCCTCCAGATACTACAGAGGGACCTGTGGTTGTGGAGTCCAGCGGGGACGAATTGATAATGTGTGATGAGGAGGAAGTAGACACTGTAGGGGGAGAGGAATCAGAGGTTGAGGATGAGGACGACATCTTGCCTCAGTAGAGCCTGTTTAGTCTGTACAGGGAGAGATGAATAGCTTTTTTGGTGTGGGGGCCCAAACAAACCAATCATTTCAGTCAAAGTTGTTTGGTAGGCCCTGTCGCTGAAATGATTGGTTTGTTAAAGTGTGCATGTCCTATTTCAACAGCAGACCTCTCAACTGCAGCTCATCCCTCCTCTGCGGGGATAATGTCTCCTGTGCTCTGACACGTCACTCTGTGTACTCTCAGCCTCAGGATCTGACACTACAGCTACCATGCCTCTTGTAGCAGCCCTCACTCCAGGGCCTCTTCCATGTGCAGTGTCCCCCTCTCTCTTGGGTTCACTATAGTGGCATGGAGTTCTCCCCCTCATCCAGGGCACACATTCCTTGCCCTGGCTCAGTCACCACGCTCAGACTTCCAGGCAATGCTGGGGGAGCCTGGGAGCTTCCACCCCAGGTCCCCAGCTACAACTCTCCTCTCCTGTGTCTTCTCTCTCTTTCTGACACTTGAAAGATCGTGCCTTTAAATGAAAAAGTCAGTCTTGATTGCACGACTATGTGCAAGTGCAACAGGGACATTTTTTTGGGTTTACAAAGTCAAACAGTAACACTACGACCCTGTCTGTCTGGGGTCTGTCAATGACGAATTGTCTGGAGCATGTTTTGAGGAGGTATTGTGGCCCCGGTATCAAATTGGGTACCGGGGCCACCCCACTATGCAGTCCAGATACTTGTTTGGTGGAATTCCGACACGTGGAGGGTTTTTTAATTATATTGTGGCCTCGGTACCAAATTGTGTACCGGGGCCACCACACTACGCAGTCAAGATACTTGTTTGGTGGAATTCAGACCAGTTGAGGGTTTTATTATTATATTGTGTGGACCACTCTATCTATACCACACTACAACTCTATACCACTCTATTTCCTACTTTAATTCTATTTAATTCTATTTCCTACTTTAATTCTATTACTAATTAATTAACATAAAGAGGAACCAAAAAAACCAATTTTACCAAAAGTATAATATGACTTAGACTTACAAACACTACACTTGAAAGATCGTGCCTTTAAATGAAAAAGTAAGTCTTCATTGCACGACTATGTGCAACAGGGACAGTTTTTTTCTTTACAAAGTCAACTAATAACACTTGGACCCTGTCTGTCTTTAACATACTTAATGGGATCTCAATGACGAATTGTCTGTAGCATGTTTGGAGGAGGTATTGTGGCCCCGGTATCAAGTTGGGTACCGGGGCCACCCCACTACGCAGTCCAGATACTTGTTTGGTGGAATTCTGACACGTGGAGGGTGTATTTATTTTATTGTGGCCCCGGTATCAAGTTGGGTACCGGGGCCACCCCACTACGCAGTCCAGATACTTGTTTGGTGGAATTCTGACACGTGGAGGGTGTATTTATTTTATTGTGGCCCCGGTATCAAGTTGGGTACCGGGGCCACCCCACTACGCAGTCCAGATACTTGTTTGGTGGAATTCTGACACGTGGAGGGTGTATTTATTTTATTGTGGCCCCGGTATCAAGTTGGGTACCGGGGCCACCCCACTACGCAGTCCAGATACTTGTTTGGTGGAATTCTGACACGTGGAGGGTGTATTTATTTTATTGTGGCCCCGGTATCAAGTTGGGTACCGGGGCCACCCCACTACGCAGTCCAGATACTTGTTTGGTGGAATTCTGACACGTGGAGGGTGTATTTATTTTATTGTGGCCCCGGTATCAAGTTGGGTACCGGGGCCACCCCACTACGCAGTCCAGATACTTGTTTGGTGGAATTCTGACACGTGGAGGGTGTATTTATTTTATTGTGGCCCCGGTACCAAATTGTGTACCGGGGCCACCACACTACGCAGTCAAGATAGATAGATGCGTATCATAGATAAAGTACATTCAGTGGTGTGGGGCAAATTGAAAAATATTCAAAATGCACTGACATTATCAAAAACAAGAGGTTGTCACATGCTAAAACTCCAACATGTATATGATGGAGAGGATGGAGGAGCAGCCGTATGTGTAGTGTAATGCAGACCTGTTGAAGGTTTTTTATATATTTTATTGTGGTGCCCAGTGCCCACTCCTCTACGCAGTCCAGGTACATTTATTGGTGCGAATCAAACAAGTTGATGGTTTTCTTATTATATATATTGTGGTGACCCACTCCTCTACGCAGTCCAGGTACATTTATTGGTGCGAATCAAACAAGTTGATGGTTTTCTTATTATATATATTGTGGTGACCCACTCCTCTACGCAGTCCAGGTACATTTATTGGTGCGATTCATAAAAGTTCAGGGTTTTTAAGATATTGTGGTGACCCACTCCTCTACGCAGTCCAGGTACATTTATTGGTGCGATTCATAAAAGTTCAGGGTTTTTAATATATTGTGGTGACCCACTCCTCTACGCAGTCCAGGTACATTTATTGGTGCGAATCAAACAAGTTGATGGTTTTCTTATTATATATATTGTGGTGACCCACTCCTCTACGCAGTCCAGGTACATTTATTGGTGCGATTCATAAAAGTTCAGGGTTTTTAAGATATTGTGGTGACCCACTCCTCTACGCAGTCCAGGTACATTTATTGGTGCGAATCAAACAAGTTGATGGTTTTCTTATTATATATATTGTGGTGACCCACTCCTCTACGCAGTCCAGGTACATTTATTGGTGCGATTCATAAAAGTTCAGGGTTTTTAATATATTGTGGTGACCCACTCCTCTACGCAGTCCAGGTACATTTATTGGTGCGAATCAAACCAGTTGATGGTTTTCTTATTATATATATTGTGGTGACCCACTCCTCTACGCAGTCCAGGTACATTTATTGGTGCGATTCATAAAAGTTCAGGGTTTTTAATATATTGTGGTGACCCACTCCTCTACGCAGTCCAGGTACATTTATTGGTGCGAATCAAACAAGTTGATGGTTTTCTTATTATATATATTGTGGTGACCCACTCCTCTACGCAGTCCAGGTACATTTATTGGTGCGATTCATAAAAGTTCAGGGTTTTTAAGATATTGTGGTGACCCACTCCTCTACGCAGTCCAGGTACATTTATTGGTGCGAATCAAACAAGTTGATGGTTTTCTTATTATATATATTGTGGTGACCCACTCCTCTACGCAGTCCAGGTACATTTATTGGTGCGATTCATAAAAGTTCAGGGTTTTTAATATATTGTGGTGACCCACTCCTCTACGCAGTCCAGGTACATTTATTGGTGCGAATCAAACCAGTTGATGGTTTTCTTATTATATATATTGTGGTGACCCACTCCTCTACGCAGTCCAGGTACATTTATTGGTGCGATTCATAAAAGTTCAGGGTTTTTAATATATTGTGGTGACCCACTCCTCTACGCAGTCCAGGTACAATTATTGGTGCGAATCATAAAAGTTCAGGGTTTTTAATATATATTGTGGTGACCCACTCCTCTACGCAGTCCAGAAAGATACCTTGTTGCAACGTTTTGGACTAATAACTATATTGTGAGGTGTTCAGAATACACTGTAAATTAGTGGAAATGCTTGTTATTGAATGTTATTGAGGTTAATAATAGCCTAGGAGTGAAAATAAGCCCAAAAACTTGATTTTTAAACTTTTTATGTTTTTTTCAAAAAAAATCCGAATCCAATACCTTAAATCCGAACCGAGACCTTTCGTCAAGTGTTTTGCGAGACAAATCCGAACCTCAAAAATAACGAAAATCCGGATCCAAAACACAAAACACGAGACCTCAAAAGTCGCCGGTGCACATCCCTACTTTGAAGAGCCATTGCTCACCGCTTGGCCACACCTCCTATAGGCCCGCTGCTTTCTCTCGTCCACCTGTTGACAATTGTCTACAGGTCACCATGGGGCATGGCCTACAAACATACGCCAAAGGAGGTGTTACACATAATGGGCCTCATTAAGATTCAGGAGTAAATATAGCTAGAAGATGCAATTTTGCACATTGGCATAATTATGTTGCACTGTGGGGAGGAGGGATTTAAAATGTGCGGATTGATTTAGTTGGGTGGCATGGCCCAAATCTAATTTGCAGTGCCCTTCACCAATATCACTAATACTGCAGTTTTGGTGCCTATATCCCACAGATGTAGCCTGTACATATATACACTAGTGGGTGGTATAGGTGCTCTGATATATGCATCTGCCCCTCACTTAGGGATCTCAAGGCTAGCTTAGTCTCCCTTGCATCCCCAGGCTCTGTGGGCTGTGTGTAAAAAGTTGCCCTAGTACATGAAAGCTTTTGGATATAACAGGTATAATGGTGCAATTTGCATTGCAAATTACAAAGAGTGTAATTATAATTGTTATAATAAATGAGCACCAGTCCATATCGCAATAAAACTCTCTTCTTTATTGACGCTTCCATAATTATTAACTCCTGAACTACTGGAGTTGAAGGCAATGAACAACTATTTACATCTCTTATACTTCTCTCCTGCTCATGACATAGGTTGTTTACACCCTACAGGTTTAAAATGCGATTATCGGGCCAATCACAACGATAATCGTCTGATAGGTCTGATATCGCTCCAACGATGAACGATTATCCTTCCAAAGCACATTGTATCGTATCATTTGAATTTTAATCCGGAATAAAAAACTCGTTCAACGATGGAACACCGTTTTGCCGATTCTGCATTGTGTGCGCACTCACTACCAGCAGTGTCCATAGATCTCTATGGAGTGTGCAGAGTCACGTTCTTTTCAGCCGATGGTTATGACAGATGAAGAGCACAGATCTGAAGGTAAATCATGAGAAACGTCAGGGGCGGGCTGGCCCGGGGGGCAGGGGGGCAGCGGCCCCCCGGGCCGCTCGGTCAGGCCACTATTAGGGCCGGGGGGTAGGCCGGCCGGCCGCCCCCCCCCCCGGATGCAAAATACAATACTTTCCCCCGCGGCCGCATCTGATGACACATGACAGGGGATGCGGCCGCATCATCATCAATGACGTGGCCGCATCCCTTTTCATGAGATGCGGCCGCCTCTTTGCCCCCCTGGCCATGCCTCTCCCAGCCCGCGCCTGTAAAACGTGTATAGCGTGTACATATGAATCGGAATGCTGATTGGAACTTTCAGTTGCTGTTAAAATCGTTAATAATATCGCATTGGGAGAAATATCTGTAGTGTGTACTCAGCCATTTGTAGTGTGTACACAGTTTGTAGGACAGTTGCAGTTTAAATAAACAATTAGTTTAATACAGATTGAGCCCAGAGTCAGCAAGGCATGATAGAACATGATGCTAACATAACACTTGGCTGTACTCCTGCCATGCGCTAAAGTGATCATTTATTATTGGTTTCTGGTTTATAAAACACACTCTCTTTCAACCTAATGAATGCTGTCTCTATATTGTTCAGACATTCTCAATCTGAGTCAGTATCTCTCCCAGTCTTCTTTTATCTCTCTCCGTCTCTCTTTCTCACTTTATTTTTCTTCTTTACAGTCTGCCTCCCTTACAGTATCTCCTGTTCTCCTGCTCACGCTGTCATGGCCGGGCACTGGTGAGCAGGTTCAGATCAATGCTGTGATTAATAGGCCTGGTCGTACCCTTCTCACGCACAGCTTTCACGCTTTGTGATTAAACATTGATCATATTCTGCCCAAGATGCTGAAATCCTCCAGGTCTCAGATGGGACTTGGGGCCATCAAGTCTCAAGGGCAACTGGAGAATCAATCGGGGCTGAAGCTGAGTGACAAATGTGTCTTGTATCGCGAACATCTGTGTCCTCTTTTCACAACAATTTGGGCCATGTCACATTGATGTAATGAAGTTCATTGTGTCACAGTGCATTACAATCTGCTTTATCTGAACTGCAATTTCTCCTCATTTTACAGAGTGGCATTAGCATATGGATCAGAGATCTTTGCTCCACCTGTCACTGGCTGTCCTCTGGCAAACTGACAAAGAGCTGTCTATATTGTGTTTCTAATTCATTCCTTCACAGATATATACCTGCTGGCGCTGACAATCTCGTCACTCGGCAGTCACCTCCTATCACTGTCAGGAGACCTATCTTCATACTGTATGAAATTTATATACAGTAATACGAATACAGTCCATTCTCCATGAAAAGAGCGTGTAGTCGCACAGACGCAGTCCATTCTTATTGACAAGAGCATACAGTCGCACAGACACAGTCCATTCTCCATGACAAGAGCGTACAGTCGCACAGACACAGTCCATTCTGATTGATAAGAGCATACAGTCACACAGACGCAGTCCATTCTGATTGATAAGAGCATACAGTCGCACAGACGCAGTCCATTCTGATTAACATGAGCATTCAGTCGCATAGACACAGTCCATTCTGATTAATATGAATATACAGTCACACAGACACAGTCCAATCTGATTGATAAGAACATTCAGTCATACAGACACAGTCCATTCTGACTGATAAGAGCATACAATTGCACAGACGCAGTCCATTCTGATTGATAATAGCATACAGTCGCATAGACACAGTCCATTCTGATTAACAAGAGCATTCAGTCACACAGACACAGTCCAATCTGATTGATAAGAACATACAGTCACACAGACACAGTCAATTCTGATTAACAAGAGCATTCAGTCGCACAGACACAGTCCATTGTGATTAACAAGAACATACAGTCATACAGACACAGTCCATTCTGACTGATAAGAGCATTCAGTCATACAGACACAGTTCATTCTCTATAATAATATACAGACAGAAACAGGTCACTGGTCCCCCAATCTGTTATAACCGCATTTTAACAATAAATTATTGCCGATCTGTACTCAGTGACCCTGGTAACACCGTCTCAGTGCTGTAAGGGTATTTGCACTATACATCAAGGAGCCACCTCCAGTGATAATATTTGCCCAGGTTCACCGGCGATAGCTTCCCCACTTGAAAAATGGGGAAAGCAATAGAGTCTATGGCTGAAACTTTGAACTGTGGACTACCACTTACCAGTAAGTGAGATGTAGATTGGAGGTAAAGGAAAATCAAAACATTTTACGCGAGTGAACAGTGGTCCATTATTATTAGGATTTTTTTTATAAAAACACATAAATAGGCTTTATTACTATAGGCTGATTTGGATAGGCGCCCAAGAGAGGTTAAAGAGTTAAGACTGCTGCACAAAATGAAAGGTTGAGGGCAAATTCAATGTGGTTAGTTTAGGCATATAATGGCCAAGACAGGGATACATTTAAATAAATTACTTGCAAGAATAGACTTACTACAGGACCACTTAACCTAATATACAATATAACTTAGATAAAACAGCTAATAATAGGATTTACAAATTTATGTAAGAGGTCCAGCATCTTATCATAGATGCAGATATTTGAGATTAAGGGCTAGATTTGCTAAGCTGCGGGTTTGAAAAAGTGGGGATGTTGCCTATAGCAACCAATCAGATTCTAGTTATCATTTATTTAGTGCATTCTACAAAATGACAGATAGAATCTGATTGGTTGCTATAGCCAACATCTCCACTTTTTCAAACCCACAGCTTAGTAAATCTAGCCCTAAGTTTTTATCATGTAGTGAGTTATTTTTCTATACACAGCAGACCTCCCTGTTATCCTATTCAAGGGCACTGAAGTCAGCCTTGCCTATGTATTCAATGGCTGATAACATGCACTCAGATGCATAGATGCAATGGGCCTTATTCATTAAGGGACTTAGGCAAGAAATTTCTTACTTAAGTTTCCTAGACAAAACCATGTTAAAATGAAAGGGGTGAACATGAGTTTATTATTTTGCACATAAGTTAAATACTGGCTGCTTTTTCATGTAGCACAAAAAATACTTGATAGCTTATTTGTACACTGAAATTCAAAGTTGATATTTGTGTGCTACATGAAAAAACAGACAGCATTGTGCAAAATACAAAACTAATTTTCACCCCTTTAATGAGGCGATTAAGCCCCACCCCCCATATTCAATACCGTGAATATCAGCATTTTTTAGGATCCGGAAGGTTTGCCTACTCTTCCGGGGGAGGACTCCTCGAAATTTGGGAGCCTCCTGGAAATTCCGGGAGAGTAGACAAGTATGATGTATAGTTTCAAACTATTCCTAATTTCCAGGTTTCATAATGTAATACCAGGATTTTTTTTGTCTGTGCTATCTCCCTATATGTTTAAATATAATAATAATATAATTTTTTTAATGTAATTGTTTTTACTCCTCATTTAAGGGCTAGTTCAAACAATATTTTAAGTCCTTAATTTATCAATATTAAAATACAAATCTAATCCATTCACAGGCAACTCCTATCCATTGCTGCCCCCTGTAAGCTACTATGTAGAAACATTTAAATACAAAATAGATATTATAACCATGTTCAAGGTACATGATATGACGGACTCGTACTGCATCAAAGTGCACAGCGTGTGGTCCATTTACTTACACCAGTTCAGCAGTATACGTGAAAATGATATTCAAATGAGGCAACTGGGAACAAGTTACGGTTTAGAATCCATTTGAAGTACGATTTTTATAAACAATTGGCAAAACAGTCGTACTCAATTTGAACAATAAATTGTACAAGAAAATCTAAAAGTAGCAAAGATTGAACATTATTCATATATTTTTCAAAGAAATGAAAGATTTGCAAATCAATGAACTATTGGGAATTACAAATAGATTATCTATTTATTAGCAGTTATTTATGTATCTACATATTACAAAGCACTATACATACTTAAGAATTCCTGCCCCAATGGAGCTTACAATCTATATTCTCTACAGACACACACACACACACACACACACACACACACACATATACACACACACACACACTTTAAATTAATTCTTATGAAATTAAATTAATCTACCAGTATATTTATAGAGCGTGGGAGGAAACCGGATTACCCTCAGGAAACCCACGCAAAAACAGGGTGAACATACCAACGTCACACTGCTCATAGAATGAAAACATTGGGAGATTCGCTCGATTCTATTGAAAAAATGGCAGATGCTCAGGATTAAAGGAATAACAATAAATTCCTGGTTTTCTTTAGTAGGAGATACTCAGCAAGATACATCTACAAAGGAATCAAGATGCCTGAGAACAAGCTGGGGGGGAGGGAGGGAAATGATTGCTCTTTGGACAAACAGGTAAATATGTAAAAGAATAATATGATATTATGATGTTATTAGAAAATTACCCCAAGAGGATGGGGATAAAGTTGGCTAGTGGAAATTATAGTTATATAAACTCATGGAAGGTCGAGGGTTATGTAGAGGGTTTTATATATATATATATATATATATATATATATATATATATATATATATATATATATGGATTAATTTTGTGTTTTGGTTTTGGATCTGTATTTTTTAGAAAAAATGCTAAAATATGCTGAAATCACATAATTTTGCTCTTTTTTTGTTCCTATATTATTATTAACCTCAATAACACTAATTTCAAGTCATTTGCAGTCAATTTTGACCACCTCACAGGTCACAATATTATTTTCATCCACGTTCGGACAAAGAGTGCAGTGACCTTGCTGGATGCTAAGCGACAGAGCAATAACACAAACACACGGCAGTTCCTAGCACATCTAGGAAACATTGTCACACAACTTATGTAGACACAGGAATGGATATTACAACTGGAGTGGCATTAGATCAGCTTCAGACAGACTGTGACATGGAACAAGTGGACAGCATGGAATCTGTCATGTTGGAATACGCTGCATTGAGCAGAGATTTAAAGCAATATGTAAACGCAGTTGAGGATACTGTACTTAAGTTAAAACGTGACCCACCAGATGAGATCCCGGATTTAAGAGAGCTTGTACACGAGAGATACACTGTGCTTCAGAAGAATAATACAGAGGAGGCCCTGAGGCAGGATGATAATTATGTCCAGTTTAAAGAACAGTGAAGAGACCTGAGAAAACAAATGGGTGTGTCACCGGCCCCTGCAGACTAAGCTTTGGAAGATGACGATGAGGAGATCGCTGTCACTCTGAGTACACGTCCGGAACTGAGAATGGCTCATGAAATCGGTTATGGTTCATTTGATCGCTCCACCCGTTCCTTGGATAACTGTGGTAATTCTACAGCTAATACATGGCGATGAGCGCTGCACCCCACCCAGGATGCGTACATTTATAAGACCAAGACCAATGCAGGTCTTGATCTTGCTTCACCATCTCCAACCCAAAGGGTTGGAGATGGTGAACCCAGTGAAAATCAAAGTATGTGGTCACACGTACGAGAGAGAAGCAATTGAAAGGATGATTGAAAATAAACTTCAGAAGGATAAATCCGCCAGGTGTCCAAAAATTGGCTGAATCACTCTGACATGAGTATATCAGATCTTGTACCAGACAATGCACTAAAAAGAGCCATTGAAATTCACAGCAAAAAGAAATGTCATCACTGACCTTCGAATCAGCCCCAATTCCCAAAAAAATATAATATAGTTAGGTACCTTTGACGTAAAGTGCAGAATACAAACACTTTGCGCAATACTGATGAAACAGCAGCAAAGTGGAAGGTAATACAGATACACGTCTATTTAGACATCCATGCTTATATTACTTCTGCAAGCAACGTTGTTCTTTGTTAATAAAACTGTTGTCTTTATACTGTTCAAGAAAATTTAAAATAATCCTCCACCATTCTTTAGATGTTGATAGTTGATAGTAGGATCAGGTGGAGTTACAGCAGAGATGTCTCTAATGTTGGTCAATTATTTTACAGTAAACAAGACCAAGTGGGTATATTTACTAAACTGCGGGTTTGAAAAAGTGGGGATGTTGCCTATAGCAACCAATCGGATTCTAGCTTTCATTTATTTAGTACTTTCTACAAAATGACAGCTAGAGTCTGATTGGCTGCTATAGGCAACGTCTCCACTTTTTGAAACCCGCAGTTCAGTAAATCTAGCCTCAGATGTCAAAATGTTGTGCTAATTCATCTGCATCATCAATGGGTGTCTTTGATTTTTGCAAAGCACACAACAGTATATAGCACATGTAGGTAACATTGGCACAGAGCGGTAGCTGAACGGAAAAGTGGTGCAAGATGGAATTGTCCTTGATCCTTTATGTTGGATCTTAAAAAAGACATGCACACTTTAACAAACCAAACACTTCAGCGACAAGGAGTGTCACTTTTGTGGCTGATGTGCTTGGTTTGTTTGGGCACCCACAAAACAAGCGAACAATGGGCTTAAGACACCTAAGGTAACAGTGCTGTTAATGAACTCTACTGTGGAAAGATGTTGTTGTCATCATCCTCAGCCTCATCCTCACCCTCATCAGTGTGTACATCATCCTCACACATTATGAATTCATCACTGCTGGAATCCACCATTGCAGAAGTCTCTGTATTTTGATGTATTTGGCGGGAGAGGCCTTCCTTGTGGAAATTGTAGTTCATTTTTATGAACATCATCTTTTCCACAATTTGAGGAAGTAGCCTCCTACGCTGATCGCTGACAAGGTTCCCTAATGTGTCTATTTCTATGCTGTCGTTAAAATAATCCTCCATCCTTTGGATGTTGATAGTAGGATCAGGTGGAGTTACGGCAGAGGTGTCACGTTTTTTGGTCAATTCTTATAGACCAGGCCAGATGTCAAAATGTTGTGCTGAGTCATCTGCATCATCCCTGGTTCTCTTGGGAAAGCTAAGTTTTTTCCTAGCAGCAGTTGACTTAGAAACTGAAGGAGGAGACGCTGACCTGTCACGTAACACTTGAGCTGTCATCTTCCTCACCAGGAGCTCCTTGAGATCTGAGTCAGTTGAAAACAAAGAGAAGACATAGCTCTTAAACCTAGGATCAAGCACATTCACCAAAATGTAATGATCCGATTTCAAGATTTTGATAACTCTTGGATCCTGGCGAAGCGAATAAAGTACTTGATCTACAAGTCTGACATACTTAGCGTAATTGCTTTGTTTAATCTCCTCCTTCAGTTTCTCAAGCTGCTTTTCCAAAGTCTAATTAAGGGAATCACTTGACTCAAGCTAGCAGTGTCTGAACTCACTTCACAGGCGACTACTTTGAATGGTTTCAGCACCTTGCACAACACGGAAAGTATTACCGGTTGGGTAAAATACATCTGCCTCCTTTCATGGCTTGTAGAGTAAGCGTGGATGGCTTTTCACTGTTCCTTCATCCTCAGAAGCATATAGAGGGTGGAATTACACCTTGTCACCACCTCTTGCTTCAGTTGGTGGCAGGGCAAATTAAATTGGTCTTGTAGCTGCTGCAGTCTCCTACGTGCTGTTGCTGAATGCCGGAAATGTCCATATACTTTACGGGCCACAGACAGCATCTCCTGCACATCCCTGTCATTTTATAAAAAGCTCTGCACCACCAAGTTTATTGTGTGAGCAAAACAGGAAATCACTCAGCTGTAATGCTCTCACAATATTGGTTTTGGTATCAGAAATGACATATCCTGAATAGATTTCAAGCAGGATAAGCCATGTTGCAATGACATCCCTTAGTTTTTGTAACAGATTGTCAGCTGTATGCCTCTTAGTGAAGCTGGTGATACACAGAGTAGCCTGCTTCTGAAAAATGTGACGTACTTGGGTACATGCTGCTGCTGTTCCTGCTGATGAAGGCGAATCACCAACCCAGTGGACTGTCACAGTCAAATAATCTTTAGTTTGCCCAGTTCCGCTTGTCCACATATCTGTGGTTAAGAGTACAGTGGGTAGAATGACATTTTGTAGCCCAATAATTACATTTTTACGAACCTTCTGGTAGAGGTGAGGAATAGAGTTTCTAGTGAAATGGTGTTGTGATGGAATTTGGTAATGGGGACACAAGACTTCAAGTAACTGTCTAAAAACAGCTGCATTAATAGAGGATATTGGAAGCAGATCTAATATTAGCATAGTCGCCATGGTGTCTGTGATCCGCTTTGCGACTGGGTGACAGCTTTCATACTTGCTTCCTCTTGTAAAGGATTGTTTAACAATCAATTGTTGTAAAATACTAGAAGTCTTCTTCTTGGTCTAGTTCTGGGATGAAGATTCACCCCCAGCAGCAGCAGCAGTGGGACTAACGCTCAAGAATTCTTCTGAGGAATCCAAGATAGTGAAGGAGTCATCTAGTCTTAGCAACTTGGATGCAGGACTAACTCTGATCGCTACTGAGGATATTGATGAGGAAGGTGTTGTGGGTGTAGATTGCAGGTGTCGGGATCTAGCTGAGAGAAGGGACCTAGCTGATACTGGACTGCTTGTTTTTATTTTTTTAGCATAAGTTTCTGATTTTCCCAACAGCTTGCCATGAACTCGCTTCAAATGGTGTAACATGGATGAGGTTCCTAGATGGTTAATGTCCCTACCTCTACTGACTGTGGCTTTACAAATGCTACAAATAGCTAGACAATTGTGTTCAGGATTTGGGTAGAAATAATTCCACACATAATTCCAGCCCCATTATTTCTATTTCAGCAATGACAATTAACAATGGAGCTCTCCTGTTTCTGTGTGAGCTATAACTCAGTAGAATGTAACTGGAGACTTTGAAGAACACTGCCACCCCTCCTCTTTCTTTTCTAGCTATGACGCTGCCCAACTGCACTAGAGACTGCCAAGAATCGTGCTACCCCCTTCTGTGTCTCTCTGTGAAATTGTGCTGGTTCGCTGTGGAGGGCGGTACTTATAGAATCCAAAACTCGCGAGACCCGACAACGTAACAATGACTTGTTTCCTCATTTTCAATTTCGATTCTCGGATCTGCTAAGTTCTGGTGGGTGTGGTTGTCAAGGGGTGGGATATAGTAGGCAGCAAGTGAACAGTCAGTTCTTGAAGATGATGTGTTGGAAGCAGTAAAAATGGGCAAGCGTAAGGATCTGAACGACTTTGACAAAGGCCAAAACGTGATGGCTAGATGACTGGGTCAGAGCATATCCAAAATGGCAGGTCTTGTGGGGTGTTCCCGTATGCGGTGGCTAGTACCTTCCAAAGGTGGTCGTAAGCACCAGAACTGGACCATGGAACAATAGAAGAAGGTGGCCTGGTCTGATGAATCACGTTTCTTCTACATCATGTGAACGGCCGGATGCATTTGCGTCGTTTACCCGGGGAAGAGATGGCACCAGGCTGCATTATGGGAAGAAGGTGGAGGCAGTGTGATGCTCTGTGCAATGTTCTGCTGGGAAACCTTAGGTCCTCGCATTCATGTGGATGTTACTTTGGAATGTACCACCTGCCTAAACATTGTCTGTCACCTTCAGAGTTGTTGTGGGGAAGGAACCAAGTCAGAGCGAGGGTGCGCATTTATGGTAATGAGATTAAATATTACCATAAGATCACTCCTGTTCCTTCTCCCTGCGATATTACTTTATTAGATATATCACCCAACATATTCATGCCTCTGTGGTATTATGTTTACTAAGTTGAGAAATATCCAATAGCAAAATAAGAACAATAATTATGTAAAATGAACACAAACATGTGCTCAGCTTCCTCATATAGCAAACACAGCCCTACAGAAATAAATAGAATAATAATCTGCATATTAGTCGTGCAAAAAAAGTAAAGAGGTAAATGTATTCCTGTTCAAGTGAGGGAGAAGATGAGAACGTTCAGCCTGCCTCGGACGTTCCCTGGTGCTGAAATCAACCTTCTATCCAATACTTGATTGAAAGGCGGACAATTGAGAATCCATTACCTCAGCAGAAGAACACCCCCCTGTCTTATTTATTACTCAGAGCCTTTGTTAAATACCTTCTGCAGGCAGCTTGTTTTCAATCACAGCGCGGCGTTCAGCCTAGTTTTTACGGGGGGCAGCCATGCAAATATGTTAAATGTGCACAGGTCTGTCAGAAAACACATTAATGGGGTTGATGGAGCAGGTCTGTGGCATTAAATCAGGGCCGGGCGTCTTCGCAGGCAAAGATTCAGTATCTATATTGAAAAAAGTAGTAATTGATTAGCAATAAATTAAGCCGGCACAGTGTGTAAATCTCAGGCTGGGCTGCAAGGGGATCCGGACATTTCCAATGTGCGCGCTGTTATTTATTGGGCATGGTAGTGAGATGTCAGCTCATCGGCTGTGTTTGATGTGAGGTCATGTGAGCATGGCATGAGCTCTGCATTCATCGAACACTATTCTGTCCTGTTCAGGAAATTAAGGGCACTCATGGTTCTTGGTACAATGATTTGGTTGTTTTCTGTTAGCAGCTGGGAGTATAGACAAGGCAACCTACACTAATTCCCAGGGCCTGAAACTTTTTGGAGGATTGAATAGTGGATTCTACTTATAATTCATGAGCTGTGATAATATTGCTGCTGTTTACAGTTCTGCCTACAAACTAAGACTAAGGGGTAAATGTATTAACCTACCATTCTAGCAAATCACCGCTATTCTGCGACATTTTCCTGGGCAAATTATGACAACAATATGTTTAAAGGAAAGTTTTGCCTTTAAACACATTGCCGTTTTATATTTGGCCAGCAAAGTCTACGAATGTCGGCCATCTGCTAGAAGTGCAGGTTAATACATTTATCTCCAGGTGCTGACAAAATTGTTACAGTGATACTGTGCAGTTCTCAAAGCATAAATAATAAAAACACACAGGGCCTTATTCAAATCAGAACGCCGCAAGTTGCCGTTTAAAAAAGCGCGCAGAACTTCAGCGCAGTTAAAGTTCCGTATTTAAATCGAAACTGATCTCAAGAAGCGCTTCGATTTGAATCTGGGTGTTAGAACACTCTGCCTAAGCAGTACATGTCGTATGTGAACAGACATACGACAAGTACCGAGCGCACTATTCGCACAAACATATGTCTTAATAAGGTCACTTTAGAACGCATTAAAAAAATGGTATGTTATCAAATAAAAGGAAATACTCTAAACAGTATAATCCTAAATAAAAATATGGTTGGTTTAAAAGATATTTTTTTTTAAATTATTTTTAGTTTTAGTTTTATAAAAATAAATAACTACAACAAATATTGATAATAGGTTATTTTTAAATATATTTTAATGTTTTACAGGATTAAAACTGTTTTTTATTTGGTGCTGATGCATAAAAAGCAAAAAAATGCATTTTATGTAGAATAATATTTACTTTTAGTGGCAATGCAGAAACATCCTCAATTCTCTGGCAAATATTAAAATAAATCTGCAAAGAAGAAGAGTGTTGTTCACGCTTCTCTTAGCAGAAATAACATTTATGTTTGTGCCTTTTCATCCCTGTGCAGAGTCAGACCCCCTGTTCTCAGACACATCAGAATCCGTAGTGACTGCGAGTGCTTAACCCTGCTCTACACTGTTATTTTCTCCCTCTTTTCCTCCACACTAAATACATACACAATGCTTGAATACATAGTGGGGCCTGAAACCGACTGCAATGTAATTTTACGGTGCACATATCCGAGAAATAATATTATACGGGGTAGAGTGAGCTGGTCTGCCAGAGCACAGCTCTCTCTAAAATGTCTTGGCGACAGCACGATGACCTTGAGAAGGTCAAGGGTAAAAGCAAAGAGCCCTAGAGCAGCTCCAAGAAAAGTGATGTTTTTTTTTGTTGCTGTTATTTAGTTGATACTTGGTTTTCGCTGTTGCTTTTTGGAGTTTTGACACAACCTTAAATAGCACACATCACAATGTAGTTGAAAGCTGCTGACAAATGCCTGCAGTGTTCCTTTCCTTTGTGTATAGCTAAATCAAACAAAACCTCACCTAAAAACTGTAAAAAATAGTCATGTGACATTCTGATGGAAACTGGGGACATGTATAAACAATGCTTTCAAAAAAACAAGGTAAAAATGTGTTCGGGAGGCTTTTTATGTATCTGAACAAACTGTGTAAAAATCAAATGCAAATGAATGCATTCGCTATACAGACAGTCACTGAGAGGAAGGAAATTGAAAAGTGTTAGCATATAGGAGCGCTTTGCTCCGTCTCCCATCTGTCTAGTGATAGGAAGTAGGGCAGGATACCTATGTCCGTTTTGCACTACTTGCTCATGTTCTTCACCCCAAAACCGCGCCGACACTTCCATCAGAGATACAGACGGGGATAGTCACGGCTTAGAGAGTTGCTTGGCACAAATATGTATAGTTCCCAAAAGTCCATACTAGTAGGTTAATTGGCTGCTATCAAATTGACCCTAGTCTCTCTCTCTCTCTCTCTGTGTGTGTATGTGTGTGTGTGTGTGTTAGGGAATTTAGACTGTAAGCTCCAATGGGGCAGTGAGTGAGTTCTCTGTACAGCGCTGCGGAATTAGTAGCGCTATATAAATAGCTGCTGATGATGATTTAGAAGGTGACCGGATGCTCCCACCATATAATATAGGAGAGAGTCTGCGCCCACAAGTACCGCACGGACATTCAGCATATTAAAGAACCTGCCTGCATCTGTATACTGTACGAGACAGTGTATACCGCCATATCATATACAAGTACATAAACCTGTATAAACTGTTGATCGCCTGCTGTACTACAAGCAACTGTGAGTACCTGCATATAATCCACTGTGTTATCATCTTTAATAAACAGCAACCTGTTTAAGTTACAAAAGCATTGTGGCTTAACATCCACATTAACACCGCTGAACCAGGGCCGGATTTACCGCTAGGCAACCTAGGCACCTGCCTAGGGCCTAGCGGCTCTCTGGGGGCCCAGATGGGGGGGACAAGGGAGAAAAAAAAATTGAACCCCTCCCCCGACTCGCGAAACCCCCCTTCCCCCGCGCAACTCGCATTTCTGTAAAACCATAATGACCCTGAAAGCAATAGCTCTTCTGTCCCCCTATCTTTCCCTCCCCTGTTCAAACATAATGGAATTACAGTTTTTCCAGACAGATTGATATGGAAAGAAGGACAGGATTTTTGGTAGAAGCAATAGTAGAAGTGTGAGCAGTGTTGGGACAAAGTATTTTGGCGTTAAAGGTAGAAATGTAGAGTTACACGCATTTCACCAGACATACATAGCATAGCAATGTCACAGATCTTAGATTTTATGTCTTTGTTAAGGTCATTTATAAAGCACATAATAGCTGTGGGTCTGGTTCTAGCTGTCACTTTGTAGAATGTACTGATTAAATAATAACTAGAATCCGATTGGTTGCTATAGGCAACATCTCCACTTTTGCAAACCCGCAGTTTAGTAAATATACCCCTTGAAGTTTGTTGTAGATCAGTGCTGGCAGATTCATCCTATACTTTTAATGAGATCCATTTTGTGCCTTCAAGTCGCACTTAAGTGGAGAAGCAAATTTCTAGGCGCACTACGAGCGATGTAATACAAAGCTTCCCACACACACACAAGCTCCACATGTAATACAGACAGTCCACATATCCCATCACTCTCAGGATTATATTAAATCATGAATGATGTTAAATTGTGAAGCAATTTAAGAGAAAAATATTTAAAAGTGAATAAATATGGTAGATGTAAAGAGGGAGGCAATTTCAATTTTGGGGCTCTTTTACAATTAGGAGCAAAGCAAAAAAAGAAGCAAAGTTGCATCATGTTGCACTGCTGGGGGGCAAATTTTAAATGTCCGGACAGATTTAAAGTTTAGAGGGGCCGTGTCCTAGCTCAACTGCAAATTGCAGTGTAAAAATAAAGTCGTCAGTGATGCGTGTGCTACTTCATCATCTAGGGCAACCTCCTGCACCCTGCCCTGTTCATTGGTGAAGTGGGTGGGCGGGGCTAATTGTGTCATCCTGGCCCCATCCCCTGCTGTATTTGGACGAAATTGGCATGGTTTAGTAGAGGGGCGGGACCTAAAGACGTTTTGTGGTCCGCCTCCTTTACGCTCCATAAATAAGATCCTTAAGTGAATCTGTAAGACATGGAAAAGCATGGAATTCTCCTTGCTGCTGGCACTAAGGCACATTACAGCACACTTTCTGTAATATTCAATAAGAGGACATATACAAATCATGTTTTTTTAAAAATATAATGCAATTTAATTATACCTTTAGAAGGGTGGTAAATTCAGGAGCTGGGGATAGTATGGAGTATGGAGATAGTGAGTGTCTCACTGATAAAAATAGAGTGTCTCACTATACAAATTGCTTTCAGATGAAAAAAACTGAATATATTGCATTTGATATTGAGTACCTGAAAATCAATGTCCGCTGCCAGGCACCACAGCCCTTAATCGCTCAGCTATTACCAGAAAGCAACAAACATATTTACAAAGCAGAGTGGAATTTCAAATCGATGTAGGGAAGTCATTGTGTATTTACATAGCAGTTGTTAATATGGGTATGTGCATCCCCTTTCTGTAGTGAAGGATTATGCGTCTGGTGTAAGGTGGAGACATAGGAATTGTACTTACACAAGAAATAAAAGACATTCTCATATAGTAACTGCATCTCTGGTCTGAGATAAACATCCTATCCGTTTTAGCTACCAATAATTTGCAAGTATGACATCTATTATCTGGAATACTTGGGACTTGTAGTTTCCCAGATAAGGGTTTTGTTTCCCCTAAATTTGGATAGCCGCGACTAAATATACTAAATTGAATTACAAAAGTTACCCCTATCTTTTCCAACATTGCTACTGGCCTTCTATATAGCAGTGCTCCTCAGAGTGACTAGGAAGAAACTCTCAGTACCTGATGCCGAGTTGAACTTATGCCAATTTGCCAAGAGTAAATTATGAAAGACTGCACTTTCCATGCCCACAAAGAGAGCGCATAGGGGTACAAGGAGAAATCCGCGATGTTCGAAGGAACATCTTTTCTTTTCTTAACTATGTTTTCTCTCCTTATTTAGACAAGCCACAGTCGTCTGGAAAGCAGTGCAAACAGCGGTTTAATTCAGGGCGCAAGAGCTATGTTAGGTACCAATATTCTTCCCGCTTCGATCTTGTCTCTGTCTGGGTCACTTGTGTAAATGCCCATGGTATCGTTTGTGGAAGTGTGCCCTTTTGATGCCAGGAGGGGCCGAGTATTTCTGACACCATAAAGTAGCGCAGGGGATTCAGGGCCGGCTGGCCATACCTTTTTATACGTGGGTATTGAGCGGTAGTGGTTCCTACACCTGCTTTCGTTGCTACCTCTTTTGCAAAGCAATTAAACTGTGACCTTAGCTCGCCAAAATTTAATTTTGTCCGTGTCATTATTTTAGGTCATAAGTAAGTTTAGACAACTCAACGGGAAAAGATCAAGATGGTGCAGGGTGTTGGCATCGGCCCTCGGCGTTTAATCCTTATTTACACAAAGCACAAAGACATCCTTCAAGAACTGTGCGATATTAAATACATTAAAAGACTTAAAGCATTATAAAGAAATACTGAAAAAGGGTCCCACTTCCAAGATCCATAATTATAATTAACTGTGAAAAGAATCATTCAGGCCTGCTATGTATATAAAGTAAGGATGAGCGGGCTCGGATTACCGAAATCCGAGCCCACCCGAACAGTGCGGATCCGACGGGATCCGAGCACTGTTCGGGTACTTCCGGCCGCCAAACGAATCCAAAACGAGGCTATGACATCCAAGTCTCGCGTCGGATCTCGCGAGACTCGGATGTCATAAATGCCCCGCTCGCGGCCGCCATCTTCATTCTCCCTGCGATCACTGTCGAGGGAGGTTGATATCCTGTGCTCTGTTATACTAATTTACTATAGTCAAGTGGTCCTTTGTCCAGTGTTCTGTCCTGCTGAGTCCAGTAGTACTTTGTCCAGTGCTCTGTCCTGCTGATTCCAGTGGTGCTTTGGCCAGTGTCTGTCCTGCTGAGTCCAGTGGTGCTTTTCTCCTTAGTTTTTGTGGGCTAAGTCCATAGTCATTTTATAATTATAATAAAATCTTCTAAAAATTTTAAAAAAATATAAAAAAATTTTTTTTTACAAAAAATATAAAAAAATTATTTAAAAAGTATAAAAAATATTCTAGAGCAATATATTCCTGCAGTTCCAAAAAATAGGAACTGCAATCTATTTTACTACGTTCACTGTTTCTGCATTTCCAAAAAATAGGAACTGCAATCTATATTACTACGTTCACTGTTTCTGCAGTCCAAAAAATAGGAACTGCAATCTATATTACTACGTTCACTGTTTCTGCATTTCCCAAAAATAGGAACTGCAATCTATATTACTACGTTCACTGTTTCTGCATTTCCCAAAAATAGGAACTGCAATCTATATTACTACGTTCACTGTTTCTGCATTTCCCAAAAATAGGAACTGCAATCTATATTACTACGTTCACTGTTTCTGCATTTCCAAAAAATAGGAACTGCAATCTATATTACTACGTTCACTGTTTCTGCATTTCCCAAAAATAGGAACTGCAATCTATATTACTACGTTCACTGTTTCTGCATTTCCCAAAAATAGGAACTGCAATCTATATTACTACGTTCACTGTTTCTGCATTTCCCAAAAATAGGAACTGCAATCTATATTACTACGTTCACTGTTTCTGCATTTCCAAAAAATAGGAACTGCAATCTATATTACTACGTTCACTGTTTCTGCAGTCCAAAAAATAGGTACTGCAATCTATATTACTACGTTCACTGTTTCTGCATTTCCCAAAAATAGGAACTGCAATCTATATTACTACGTTCACTGTTTCTGCATTTCCCAAAAATAGGAACTGCAATCTATATTACTACGTTCACTGTTTCTGCATTTCCAAAAAATAGGTACTGCAATCTATATTACTACGTTCACTGTTTCTGCATTTCCCAAAAATAGGAACTGCAATCTATATTACTACGTTCACTGTTTCTGCTACATCAAAAAGCATGAACCTGCCCTGCCATCAACAAAAACAAGAGGTAGTGATGCGCTTGAACTCCACCCTCTATATGCTGCAGAGGATGGAGGAGCAGAAAAAGGCCATTCAAGCCTACACAGCCACCTACGATGGGCCGCGTGTTTGTGCCGCCGACTTGTGTCGCTTTGCTTAGACATCCAACTACCTCGGTGCAACCTTTTGGACTAAAAACAATATTGTGAGGTGAGGTGTTCACAATAGACTGGAAATTAGTGGAAATTAATGTTATTGTGGTTAATAATAGTGTAGGAGTGAAAAAAAACCCGAAATATGGATATTAGCACTTTTTATGCTTTTTTAAAAAAAAATCAGAACCCAAAACCCAAAATCAGAACCAAAACCTTTCGTGGGGTGTTTTGGCAAAACAAATCAGAACCCAAAACCTCAAGCTAATCAGAGCCCAAAACCCAAAACATCAAAAGTGCTCGGTGCACACCCTTAATATAAAGTACACCATCTAAAGAACATTGTATTGATAATAATCTAATTAAATAATATATATATTGGATGTGTGGAAGAGAGACATGACTGGGAGCTATCGGTTGATCTTTGAGTGAAGTATTCGATAAGTGGGTCACTAGCTGGGGTTAACAGCTTTCAAGCAATAACAATGTGGTAACTAGTTTGCTGTAACTCATATTAATGTTATAATAAAGAACAGTGTTATAAATATAAAAGTTGTATTGTTAAAATCCATACTGATTTGCATGAGGAACGCAGTAGAGGAAGAAAATGTGATGCGTTAGAAAAGGTCTAAATACTGATATAAGATACGGTTTGAAATAACTTATAGGAAATTGTGCAATTACTTGGTAAATAGGGGTGTTTAAATTATAAGAATTTTCCCAGGTGTCCGATAGTAATTAAAGTGTAAACCAGCATAGGACAAGGCAGAAAGAGAGGCAGCATCTGAGTAACTAATTCAAGGTTCAGGGAATGGTTCAGACAGACAGGTGGAAAGAAAGAGATCACAGACAGAGATAAGGTTATTGAATGTGAGTTCCATAGTGGGCTTGTATTGTGGTTTCATATACTGGTGAGAGAAAGTGAGGACCACGCAGGATAAAGAGAGGACTAGGGCTGGGAGGAGGACCAGAGACAGAAGATGGTTATGAGACATACCAGTATATAGGATTGGTGTTGGTGTTTAGCGGTGACTGGTGGTGGTGTGAGGCTGTGAATATGTGTGAGCAGTTTATGGCTGTTGAACAGGGGAGATGAGAGGAGACTGGGGGAAATATGAATGGTGTTAATTACAGGCGAGTAGCAGAAAGTGATTATTTTATTAAATAAACAGAAAGCTGTGAATATGACAAATGCTGCAGTGAACATGATATGAAAGGCAGAGATAAAAAGAGAAAGTGATGACAAGTGAACCTAGTATGACAGCTGGATGACTGCGGCAGTCAAGTTAAATAAATCCAGCAATATGCTGGACCCATAAGAACCAACGAGGTGATGTTGCCCATATGAACCAACCAGGTTAGGACTTTCTTTTCTGAGTGCATATTAAAAAGCAAAAGCAAACATTTGACTGATTGCTATAGGCAACACCACCTATTTTTCCAATGCGCCAGCTTTCAGAAATCTCCCCTGGTTTGTGCTATTGCTTGTACCGTGAAGCCCTTGGGCTGTAGGTGGTGGTGTCCTCAGGACTCATAATGGTCGCAGTGGGAATGGGAGTAGGAACAATCAAGTGGATATTGGGCTCAGAGTACTGTATTCTATATTTATCAGAAGTCATTATAGGCCTCAAGCATGGGATTAATATCATTTTCCACCACTTTGCAAACAAATATTTACATAGCAGCCACCTTTTATTCTTTGTCTCTTCCGAAGTCTGAATTGGGGTCTACCTGGCTTAGGGCAGTGATCTTCAATAATAGCCACTAGTTCTAATTTATGTGGAAAAAGAAAAAGTCCAAAATAACAAATTGAGCACGTGTATGTTAAAATGGACTTTTAAACATCTGCTTAAATTTCCTTGCTTGAATTTGCTCAAAATTGAAAATCTTCCCGTAAGCTTTAGTAGTAGTGAAAAATACATGTACTATTCATATTATATGTTTACTACCATTTTTATCTATTTTAATGGCTATTCACACGTGCCCATTTTTGCAGACACATAAAACATACACAGTTACTGTTACTATACAAGACTAGCATAACAGTATAGTATAATGACCACCTCACTGCTTCATCATTCCCTAATGTAAAGAACCCAGCAAGCAATCATCTAATGCTTCATTTTTCCTATACTTGTACCCTGATTATTTGTGGATGCAAATGAGTCACACGTTGGTCGGTTAACATTGCTGCCTCACAGTGCTGGGGCCGTTTGATTTCGACCATAGCACTATCTGTGTGGAGTTTGCATGTTCTCCCCGTGTTTGCGTGGGTTTCCTCCGGGTGCTCCGGTTTCCTCCCACACTCTAAAAACATACTGGTAGGTCAACATACTTCTGATTAGCTTAACCCTAGTGTCTGTGTGTTGGGGGATATATATGGCAGGATCCACTGGGGAAGGAACTGATTGAATAAATATTTTATGTGAAGCGCTGCATAATACATAGGCACTATGTAAATAAATGTTAATAAACAATAAATTATGGACTTTGAATAGTTAACCTACACTATGTATTCATCTTTACAAAATGCATTTACATATTTGTAGCACATGCACACTTCTACACTAGCAACGCGCATAGATGAACCAACAAGGGGCTGCTGGAATTGTAGCAAAATATGCACCGCGGCTAAGATTTTTGTGTTCCGACATTACGGATGCAGCCTGTCTTTACGTGCAGCAGGGTGGCTCAGTGGTTACCACTTCTGCCTCACAGCACTGGGGTCATGAGTTCGATTCCCAACCATGGCCTTATCTGTGTGGTTTTCTCCCACATTCCAAAAACATACTAGTAGGTCAATTGGCAGCTATCAAAATTGACCCTAGTGTGTGTGTGTGTGTGTGTGTATGTATGTATGTTAATTAATTTAGACTGTAAGCTTCAATGGGGCAGGGACTGATGTGAGTTCTCTGTACAGCACTGCAAAATTAGTGGCGCTATATAAATGGATGATGATGATGAGGAGGATCAAGGAGAGCATAACAAGCCATCTACCCCAACAGGAAAAAAAGGCGATCCACACTTAAGATTGCTATGCCATGTGATAAAACCATATGTTTAAGCTAGTACAGGGTTTTTGTTCAATAATCGGCTCAACCAGCCGACATACAACCACTCTCTCAAAAGTCGGGTCAGTGTGTGCAGTGACACTATGGTCGAAAGTCTGCCCAAATGGACGATTGTCGCCTCATTTGGTTGGTCGCACAGTTAAATATTTTCCAATCTCGTTTCCGTTGTGTAGTGTGTATAAACTTCCGACTGATCCACAATTATATTGCAATCATTGCTCACGACAACATGGCTGTAAAAAGTCGCTAAAGGGACGTCCGCTCTTCCCTTTATCGTCTAAAACAGGGTTTCCCAAACCCAGTCCTCAGGGCTCCCTAACAGTGCAGGTTTTCTGGATCACATGTGACATAATTAGGACCACCTGTGGATCTGTTACAATGTGTCAGTCAGTAATGAACACCCCTGTGCTCCAGCAAGGAGATATGGGAAACTTGTACTGTTAGGGAGCCCTGAGGACTGGGTTTGGGAAACCCTGGTCTAAAACAAGGCTAGTGTGTATGCAGTCCATGGACCGAGCGATCGGACCATCGATCGCATGTAAAATCGCTCGGCATAAAAAGTTGATGGAAAATTCTGTAGTGTGTACCCAGCTTAAGTAACCTGGTAAATTAACATAAATCAAAAAGGCAGATCCTAGTCAAAATCTAAATCTGAGTGCTGTATCAGGAACAGAGCTAGTGAATGACCATAGTGAGTGGCTAGTGACCACTCCTCGGATACACCTCCCTCATTCCAACCACTCAGTAACTATAGAGTATGTAGAAATCCTGCCCCTGTGTAGTGTTCCAGCCTCAGGGTTCAAGACATAGACAATAGAAAACTCTGCAACGCCACCCGCTGGTCTAAATCGAGACTACAAAATCTGTGCTTTATCCTCTGATGATTTATTCAGCTTGGATGCAGCCGAACTTATTTAGATTTGCCTAAAAGACAACCATTTCTGCTACACATTCTCCCCTTTCTTTACTGCAACACTAGTTTGAATGTTAACACCACCAGGTTGTGCAGTGGATCTGGGAGTCGTAAAAAGATGACCTCTACAGTATGGCCAACGAGAATCCAGTCATTTACTAATGATGGGTTGGAAGTCTGATACTTGAACGACAGTCATTACCGGTGTGCGGATCTCTGATAACAGACAGTCACTAATTAACTGTATGTTTGAATCTGACACTTGGGTGACAGTCATTACTGGTGTGCGAGTCTTAGATAACAGTCTCTATTGATTTTTGGTAGTCAGCCGTGTAGAGCAGTCATTACATGTATTTGGGTCAGAGATATCATAAGTCATTATGGCAGCATGGGTGTCAGAAAGGGAAAACAGTGCTAACTGCTACATGCATTATATAAATGGATCTGTCGCTAAGTAATTACATTTGACAGCCAGGTACCACTCATCCTTGCAAATGGACTTGAAAATTGGGCATCATCAACATGAATACTCATCGGTGAGTTAGATAACAGTGATTGCTGTTCACCATTCATGAAGTCTATGACTCTGTGTTCTTTAATGACCAATGGTATGAAAAAGAAGCAATTATTGATTTGTGGATCAACGATATAATTAGATATTTTATTAGTGTTAGTGGTGATGTGAGATTTACATAAATTGTGTCTGGTATTAATGACGAGATGATGGTGTAGCCATCTAATCGGTAAACATGAAAAACGATGTATAAAGACAAGATGTCTATTGGTTTCAACTCAACCTTCATAGCACCTTTATTCAGTAATATATGTTCTATTGTCAGTGACTGGATGTTAATGAAAAAATATATAACAAAAAGTTTTGATGTCACTGCCTATTCTGGTAAATTGGGCCAATATTACTATGTGCAGCATGTGGACCGAAAACTGATCTGCATGCCCATAAAAGAATCTGATTCCATTTTGTCATTCACATGTGCGGCCAAATTGGAAACATCTGATCCGCAGGATCGGCCCATGCCTGCATTGGTCCCATAGATCCGACTTTGCCAAAACAGTCCCCTTTTTTTCCAATAAAATCTTTAACTCCTAAAGACAAGCAAAATCTTCAAAACCTGATTTTAATAATTATCGCCTTGTTTTTCGTTTGACCGCAACAATTGGCATGTTTTGCAATGCAGAATTTAGTCTTAATCCTCCTGATGAAGACTACACAGATGAAACGCGTTGGGTCATTGTAAGAAGGACTCCAGCTTTTCAGATAAGCCTATTTTCTGTTCATTTTGACATCCATGTAATTTTAAAAGCAATTATTAAAGTCTTAATGACGTTAACTCTGAGTTTGTTGGAAAAATTTGGAGTGTTTGACCTCAGAATTGGAGCCTTTGCTGATCCCAAGAATTGTTTAAGATACGCCTGGCTTTAACCACATTGTTTTTGTGGTGCACAGATGAGATTTGCTTTATATAAGATAAAAAATTGAGATAAGGATGAACTTTAATTTTATCTTTATTTACCCCATATCTGGTACCTAGCTTTCATACTGTGCATGGTGGTGTCTAATTTGAAAAATATACTGTACACCCAAGGATTTGTACCCAAATAATCCAGTGTAAAAGGTGTTTAATGAACAATTCATTAAACACCTTTCACACTGGATTGTCTCCATTAAACACCTCTTTCAATGGATTGTTTGGGTACAATCCCTTGAGTGCCGCCTCATTTGGATTATACTGAACTGTACGTCAAAACTGGATTGCAACAGAGGAAGACGACGGGGTCAAGTTCAGAGTGATATATAGGAATGCCATGCTTGGGAATATATATATGGGACTATATGGGGGGCACTACACTGATAACACAATCTGAGACCCGGGATAAGTGAATCAAAAACAGAAAAATTGTTGAGCAAGTAGCTGAACAAGGACTCAAAACAATGTGATCCCTTAAATGACAATTACTTGCTCCATGAACTATATATTATACCTATTAGTGCCCCCGGTCAGGGGTGCAGGAACCAGTGGGAGAGGCAGAGGGGGCAGTTGCATCCCCCAGGATTTCTTTTGGGTGGGCAAAGACTGGTTCCCCCCCCCCCCTCCATGAACTTCTACACAAAAGCCTTCATGTTACTTTCTGTTGTATCTGTTCTAAACTTGTGAAACTTTTTTAAATATTAGATTGTCTTTGTATAACTACCAAGTGTTCTTTAATATAGATTGCTTTAGTATAGATTTAATTCAGATTGAATTGTTTTTATTTAAAAAACTCTAAGTGTTCCATTCATAAACATTTAATAAATAACCTGTATTAATGATGAACATCTATGCACTTTACGTTTACCCTGAATTTAGTGCCGTGCGTCCAGTAACAAACATGAGATATAGCAATTTAAATTTATAGCACATATCATAACCAGTGAGGCAGTGACCACAGATTTAAAAATATTCCCAATCAAATGAAAGTGTGCGGTCAACAAAATCTGGAAAAAAAAATAGGTTAATGATTATGAAAAATATAAATTTTTAAGATGAACAATTGAAATGATCTATCTTGCTAACAGCTATTTTACACATTGGTAGTTAATATTAATAATACTATTTATTTAATAATGTATAAATACGTTTTTTGGCCAACCCCTGAAACACTGACAAAAATTAACATAGGATTGGGAGTCTTTGCATATCTACAATCACTATTACAACTGTTGTAAAAATGAGGTACCAAATGCAAGTCCTATGGTAGTCCTTAGTCTTTGACCCCCCCCCCCCACCCATAAAAAGTTTCATTCCTACCCCCCTGCCTGCGGCAATCCATTGTATTTGCAAATTTGCATAACCCATTTCAACCAATCAGACATTTGTCTTCATTATGGAACTTGCACTAGCCCCATCAAAGCTAATTGCTGATTGGTTGCTAAAGGTCACTACAGATTTGCTCTTTTAATAAGCAACTTTGTTTTTAAATGACTACACGCATGTCATTTATGTTGTATATCACACTGAGTAGGAATAGATACCCTTTGGGACTTTTTGCAGCTGAAGTATTTTATATACAGCGCACACAATGCTTTTGTGACGAGAAAGCCTGAAACATTCACTTTATTTTGTAACATCTAAGTTAGCAACAGAGAGGATATCGGTCACACAGCGATTCATTTGCATAATAAAATGAGAGTCATTAATGTTACACAGTGAAAGTGACCTCAGTTAATTATAGAACACAAGTCCCTGAGGGGTCTTGACTATCAATCAGATGTGTTTACAATGAGGCATTGTATTTTGCTATGCTGTTAGCTGCTAAGCTTCTCTCTAATGAGTGTTACCAAATTAGATTACTTTCATAATTCGGTTAATTTAGATGGAATGAGGTGTAGCGCTGGCGTGGGGGGCGGAGTGGACAACACAGGCTGGCGAGTGATGGATGGAAAGGACTCTGAATTCTTCAAGTGAAATAAATAAATGAGAAACACGTTTTCACAAAGGTCTCGATATTAGAGGGAGGTAGCTGTGTGCCAACGTTCTCTGTGTTTATGCCAGCTGCCTGGGAGCTAATTGCCATTTGGCAGTGAGCTGCTGAAAGGCATTTTTTTTACATGGAATAGTTTAATCATCTGCCTGGTGACTGAACGTGACTGAACGTGATAACATACCGAACATGGGGTCTTCTTGGCATGGCTGGCGCGTAGCAGGTAATAGATTTGTGACTTTAGCCATAAACAAAGAGGAGACACGAACAGATGTCTGCCGTTATCAAAGGTTACCAAACGTTTCTGATTTCATATTGCCGTTTTCATACACCAGCAATTTGGCCGAGAAGAGGGTGTTTTGGAACACCCTGTTGATGGATTGAACTCATTGAAAATTCTCGTGGTCACCTGGGGACTTTCTATCAAATGGAAGAGGAAAATATTAGTTAGAATAAAAAAAAAAATATTAGTTAGAGGGGAAAATATTTGAATATGTATATTTTTTTTTAAACCACGTTATTACAGCATTGCCGGACCCATTAGCAAAATTTGTGTAGAGGCGCGATGATGCCATTCTTGCAAAGTAGAGAGGGGGCCTCAGGGGGGGAGCTAGAGACTCGTAGGGTGGTAACTTTGGACCCTATAGCCACTGTACCCACTTTTGTTACTCTCCTGATTACATCACAAAGTACTTACTGTCCCTTCTTCTATGTGTAGTGTTAATGGTCTTTATCTTGTAATGTTAGAAACTTCACTAAAAGAAACATCCTAGTGCTATCCACAGTCCCCTTTTCTTGAGTCACCATAGTCCATTAATATAAATAATACCAAAAAGAGAAAACATATCCCCCCTTGACCTAGGTACCAGGATGGCAACATCTCCATGGGGCATTGGTGGGTGCCATGCACTAGACAACATCTCCATGGGGCATCGGTGGGTCCCATGCACTAGACAACATCTCCATGGGGCATCGGTGGGTCTCATGCACTAGACAAAATCTCCATGGGGCATCGGTGGGTCCCATTAACTAGACAAAATCTCCATGGGGCATCGGTGGGTCCCATTCACTAGAAAAAATCTCCACGGGGCATCGGTGGGTCCCATTCACTAGACAAAATCTCCATGGGGCAACGGTGGGTCCCATGCACTAGAAAACATCTCCATGGGGCATCGGTGGGTCCCATTCACTAGACAACATCTCAATGGTGCATCGGTGGGTCCCATGCACTAGACAACATGTCCATGGGACATCGGTGGGTCCCATGCACTAGACAACATGTCCATGGGGCATCGGTGGGTCCCATGCACTAGACAACATCTCCATGGGGCATTGGTGGGTCCCATTTACTAGACAATACTCTGCCCCATCCTCACTTCTTCCAAAGGATCAGAAGATCTCCCCAATAGCTTACAGACTAACATGTTCTCCCGACCCCACCAGGTGGGAATGAGAGAACCAAACTGTGACAGGATGGACCGCCTATGCCACCCTGTCTGTTGTTGCTGGGAACCGCCTGGGCTTACTTTGCCACCGTTCTCTTTCGTTATCCCAAATGCGCCCTATCTAGCTGGATTTCAGCTTGCGGCTCAGGAAGCTGCGAGCTGAAATGCAGCGAGTAAATTTACCGTATTAACTGTTTTTCTGCGCACGATTACCGTAATAATGGTAATCGTGCATGGACCGCGGGATTTTCTGCGTTTCCGCCGACAATTGAATACGCCCCTAAGAGTTGATATTGATTGAAGAGAAGTTTTCAAAATGCATGACATGATGGGAATTGCAGGGTTCCAAAGATTGTGGAGACATTATCGCGCGCTCTGTGCATCATCGCATCATCTCAGCAGCAAAATGGAAGTGATTTAAAAATGTTGGCAACTAGTTGAGTGCATATGTACGTGCAGCTGCTTGTGGTTTCAACTCCGGTTCAGTGATTATGTGGAAGCGGAGGTTCCAGGAGACATGTGTAGTATAACTGTTCCAGGAGAGACTTTGCCCTCCCTACTAGGAGGGCAAAGGAGAAAGAGAGACAAGTGAATAGGCAACAGGAGATGCCAGTCATTTTTTTAACCTTAAAAAAAAAGCTGTGATATTGCTGAGGGTCCAACTGGGTCTTGGGAATCCTTGGAAAATGCCGTTTGCCTTCCACTCCTTAGCAATGGTTCTAGAAATAACATAGGCTCTCTTCACTAATTGATGTAAACTGATTGCTTGACATCAGGTAATGGCTTTATCCCTGGTCAATTCAGATAGTCAGTCATAAATACTGAACCAGACAAATGAAGTGAGGTTGACGCAATGTCTACTAAACCGACACCCGACGAAAGCCAAGCAATCCCTCTGTCTCTGGCTTCCTGAGTCTGAAACAATTGCATAACCAAAGACTTAAAAGATCTTCTGTCATTATGATGGGAATTATTAATCCATCGAGCGGATAATGGTCTATTTCCCAGTTTAAATACAATGTCACATCGCAGCAAACACAGAATGATCTATGGGCTGAGCTGGAAGTGAAAATAAACAATGTTTAGCTCTCAGTTGGGGTCTAGTAAATGTTTCTGTGTACACAAAGCAGTTATTGTGTTTGTACAATGCCAATCCAGCACGGAAGATCAGATGTTGCACTTACAACGAATGGTCCATTGCCAGAATTAAAGGCTTGTCCATCATTGGACAACTGTTGGGACTATCCTGACCTGGGGGAGAGGGTGTTTCGGTGTTGTAGCTCAGCGGCACATTACAGCTCATTTATTCACTGAATACTAACAGGGTGTTTCAGAAAGAGAAACCCCCTCTTGTGTGCTTTGCTATAGAGAAGTGTATTGATGGAGCGAGTAGGATTTAACAACGTTCCTGAAAGTAGAGTTTTAATAGGCTTGGACCACCTGGGATTGTGGCACCAAAGAAACGCTGAATTATCCTGTATAATTCAGACTGCAGTCATTCTGCTCCTGTCGTGGCATGAAAGGGTTAAGCGCCTCCTTGCTGAGAGCACGTAGGGCTTGTTCTCGGCGATGAATATAAAACAGCCAAGTGGGGAAGGGTTAACCTGTTCTGTATATATTGCAAAGCGCTGAACGCAGGGGATTCTGCAGTCTGGCAATGAAGTGCATTGAGTACCCTGAGCACTGCTCAGTAATTAAATTCTCGGGGACAGGAGCAGGTTATATAAGCATATTACAGTGTAAGGAAGGAAATAAAGAAGGAGGGACCTCCAGGCTTCAGCAAGACAACGTAAACACTGATTCTGCATGCTGGGGGAAAGAGACTCGTATTTAATGATTAATTAGATATGAACATCCTTTTAAGGATGAGCGTACTATGTCCCAGATACTACAAAATGTAGTCTGCTCTCCTGCTTTTTTTTTGTGTACAGAGAGGTGTTGACTGACAGGGCTGGGAGATGATGAATTATTTAGAATTTCAGATGAACAATGCAAAAAAAAAAAAAGCCAGAATCTCCTTTTCAAGCCAAGTCCTGTATTATTCTGCCAAAGTACTGTTGGCTGCCAGCGCCCAATATCCAACATGTAGCAAAAATAAGTGTCACCCATATAGGAAAATAATTTAGTGTTAGTTACTCATAGGCAAACCGAGGGGGCTTTCTAGTGCCTGGAAACCCCCCTCCAAGCCTGGGGCACTGTATAATTCAGGTATCTGGACCCTGCCCCCGCTTCACACAGCTCTGCTTGAAAAGGGAGAGCTGTCTGCACCTAACAGTAGTGCACGCAGCATTTCCCATGTATATTATGGGGATAGGAAGAGTTGGAGAGCAGCCAAGCACTCTCTAAAATTATAGCCACGCCCCCATGCATGCTGGCCACGCGGCGCGGTGTGGAAACCCCCCTCTACAAAACCTGCGTTTGCCCCTGTTACTAGCATTTCAATAGCACCTGTCCACGTATGCACAATTCAAATCAGAATTGTTCTCTGTCCTGTTAGCAGAACCCCCCCCCCCCCCCCAATATTTACTGATAAATTAGCATGGCACTTTCATACCATACTCCTTAGACAGCTGCCGTATGTAATGATTTACAATTTGAGCTATCGTCTACAAACCATGGAGGCAGCCATTTTGTGTACTGAACCAAATTTCATGAGAACGCAGCCTATCAATTCACCAGAAACTAGTGACATCATGTATGCATGAGAAACAAACTAATAGATATCGAAATGTATCAGCATTTGAGATAATATTTACTTTTATATTGCATTTAATATTTCACTTAGGGCTTAACACATTTTATATGATGTGAAAAAATATGATATAATATGATATAATATGATGCTATGCTCATACCCACCAGCAGGCCAGAGTTAGATGGGGCAGTTCTGATTTTCATGGCCCAAGGGGTGGAGCTTGGTAGTTTAGTAGTGGAGCTTGACCATCTAGGGGCGTGGTCTTAGCAGATTGAGGTATTATCTGATTGGACAGACACATGGCTTAAAATGTTCCTATTTCCATATCAGAAACATGACGAGTTATGTATGTGCGCAGACGTGCAGTAACCCCTAACAACCATTCAGATTTATGTCAGCTACAAACTGACCGGTAGCTTTGTTTACAGCACAAATACAAGAGGGAGCACTGGAACCTATTTTTCCTAGAGTAGGATTTCCTGTCATTGTAAAGCAGAAAACCAGCCATGTGACAACTTTTCTGATTGTAATTGTCATCCCTTACTTTTTATTGACTTACAAATTCAACAGGATCTCATCTCTGACATAGTTGCCAAACTCCAGGTAAGTTTTCCTCAGATTTTCAAGATGTGTAATGAAACATGTTATCCTCAGAATATGCCGCTAGTAACAACCAACTACACAATAGAGTTCCTCTTATCCTATTGGTCTAACTTCCGAAGCACACTGGCTGTGTAGCACAAATCACTTGGGCTTTGCACTAGAGCACATAGATCACAGATGGGCAACAGATGGCCTAGTGCACTTTTATTATAATGGCAGCCTTATAACTTCAGTACAGCGATCAAAAACAGCAGTTACTGTCTCAGGTATATACTGGAAGGTTGGGTGAGATACTCCACTTTTTAAGCAAATGTCTCTGTAAATCTAGCTCACAGCTCTTAAAATGTAGGATATACTGTGTAGTGAGTGAGAATACACAGTCAGTTTGATTACACAGAGCTGTTTCTTGTTGTGTAGATAGTTGTCAGCTCCAATCTGACTCACTGATATCAGTCCTTGTCGTCAAGTCTTTAACAACACAGGGTTCTGGCTATCGACACACATCAGCCCTCTGCAGCAGTCTGTCTCTCACTTTTCCTCACAACAACATAGCAGAGAAACCTGTCTCATTTCACAGAATGTCTCCTCAGCCCTCTCTCTGACTCCTCCTCTCAGCAGCGTCTGTCACCAAACTCTGGAACTTTCCAGTAACCTAGGCTTTGCCTGAGTCCTAGGGCCACTCCTGTATCATACTGTGACAAAGTCCTAGTGCCCTGCGGTTTTCTGGGTATCACATGAATGGGAAGGGAAATACTTAACAACTTTCCTTTTTTCCAAGGGTGGGACAGTACACTCATAGCGGGGCTGTCCTGCCTAAATCAGGACATTTGAGAGGTATGTGTTAGCTAGTGAATAAGGGCATGTGGGAAGGGTGTGTGTGGCACATGGGAGGAATGTGGGGAGGTCTGAGTGGCACATGGTGGGGAGGTGTGGAAGTCTGAATGGAATGTGGGGGGGCATGTTGGGTGGTCTGAGTGGCATGTGGGGACACCTGAGTGACATTTGGGAAGGTCTAAGTGGCATATGGGGGACATTTTGGGAGGTCTGAGTAGCATGTGGGGGTAAGTCGTGTTTTTTGGGTACATGTGGGATCAAAGGGCGCATGGTGGTTTTAGGGCATGTAGGAGCATTTTATGGCAGTGAAAGGTCTAAGTGGCATGTGGGGTTATTTTTGAATGCATGATGTGAGGGTGCGTGGGACATTTTAAGGCTGTTTTTGAATTAATTAAATTAAGGACAACGTATAACCATTTTTAAGGATTGCTTCTCTGACGAAGTGCAGATGGCCTCATAGTCAAATTTTGGGGTAACTCGGTAATCCACTCCAGTCTCCAGAGTTCTCTTTTGACCATGCATGGGGACTAGCACATTCACATTACATCCTCTTTCCTTTCTGGAAATGAAAGCCCAAATGGGGCTCCAGAACACTTATGTGAAAGCCCAAATGGGGCTCGAGAACACTTGTGCTTGTCCCCACACCCACTACACCCCATGGCAGCACATGGGCTCTTTCACTGGTAGTTCCGCCAGTGCCGATGCTCCTTGACTGAAATCTAAGGCGAACTTGCACAGATGAAAGAGCATAGCGCTACCGAAGAGCAACACTTCCCCGTGTGCAGTGGTTTTTTTTTCACCGATTGTTTCAAGATCTTTAAGAATTCAATAACAACTTTATTAGGACCCATTCAGATGTCTCTGTGCTACCATGTAAAGCCACACTTCCAAAAATCACCCTGTCCAGGACGCCCCTCAGTGGAGTCCCAGGGGCAGCTCCAATCAGTTGTTTACCCTACGGTTCCCCCCCCATTCGGCTCATGGACTCAGCTGGAAAGGTAAAGGTTGTGTGAGGAGGATATCACCTATGTCACTCTCACCTCTGTAGCCATCGTGAACCCAATAGATCACATTTGCCTATTTTATTTTTGCATCATGGCGCAGCAGGGGTGGGGCCGAGGTGATGCATGTTGTGATGATGCAAATCGTGATGACAGGGGTTTGATGATGCAAAGGGAAGCGGGGTCCAGGGAATTTATGAGTCTCCCTCTCGGACAGCAAGAATGTAAATGATTTTTGGATGCCCAACCACTACACTTTTTGCCCATTGAGATGATCGGTGGGAATGGGGATGCGCAGATTTGCAGTGGCAAAAACCAGACACTTCTAATTGCTGTAAAGCAGCTACGCTACTCTGATGTGAAGGCTTTATTTGCTTAACTATAAACTATAATGCCAGAGGGTATGTTTACTAAACTGCGGGTTTGAAAAAGTGGAGATGTTGCCTATAGCAACCAATCAGCTTCTAGCTGTCATTTTGTAGAATGCACTAAATTAACGAACGCTAGACTCTGATTGGTTGCTATAGGCAACACCTCCACTTTTTGAAACCCGCAGTCTAGTAAATATACTCCCAGGATCTGATATTTTAATTCTGCTATTATTAACCAGTGCTATCTAGGCTTTATTGTCAAGGTAGATTATGTTAACAGCATTTCTAGAATGATAACGGTGTCTTATATAATCAAAGTAGCCTGATGTTATAGTATGATAGAATAATACTAAATATGTTTATTTGCTATTGGTTAGATTTGTCCTCTGTTACACCAATTCCCCATGTGCCGTCTGGTTTAAGTTTGCTCCTATATTGCTTCAGGCGCCTCTAATAAAAGGAATACATTTTCCTTTTACCCACCCTGAAACTCTCAATTTATTCCCCATGTGTGCAGCAAAATTGGGCTGGGGTAATGATTGCAAAAAATTTCACAGCAGCCAGAAAAAAAACTCCATTGTCTGTGAGCTGCTGGGTAATAAGATGTGTGCAGATAAGAGAGCATGCTGAAGGGGGTGAACTGAGCACTTGAATTAAAAGACACACACAGACTGTATTGGGGAGAATATTTATCACACTAGAACTTTGGTGCAGCAAGCTAAAAAGTTCAGAAAACGGATGTGGAAAGCATACGAGATGCAATCGGCAGATGCCTAACTCGTATCACAACAGATGTCAGGATTAAAACCTGCTGTTTCTCTAAAATTTTTGGAACATATAGAATAGCAAAATGGAAAACCTGCTGCCATTCTAGGAGGTTATCTGATGATCTACTGCAGGAGGTGGATGAGACAGAGGAAAGTGCAATGTTATTTATAAAGAATGTCAAACAGTTCATCGCTGGTCTAGGGAAAAGCAATTGAACCTGAAGCAAAAAAAGACATAATGATCAGGACCCAAGAAGAGCAGCATCGTTTAACATTTAAAGGGACAGTACTTTATTATGCACAAAAAAATAATAGAGAAGGAGATTAGCGCAGTTAACGGTCGAGTAAAAAAAGGGGGGGGTGGGGTTGGAAGCAGAAGGAAAAAAAGTTTGTACACCCTAAGAAATACAGTGGTAAAAGTCACAAATAATACAAAAATACCGTCACCATCTAGATTCCAGAAACACAGATAAACTGCCACTTAGAAGACTGATGATTGAAAGTTGAACGGGTTATGGAAGCTGTATAGCTTCAAAACATTATTGAGTATCTTACTGGAGGAAGATGCTTTGTTAATTGCAAGATGGACAGTGTTCTTACTCAAGTGTACTGATCAGTTGGAGATTGCTGATCAACAGCGAAAAGGGGAATCCCACATAAAGGGTTGGTATAGACAATGCTAAACTTATATAAACAAATAAAAGGAGTAAACAAGAGAATAGTTAAACAAGCCAGGGTCTAGGGACCGAGCCGGCAGGGCTGTTATTATGGAATCCGGTCAGGGAGCTAATATGAAGGAGGGCACAGGGAATTAATATTTTACATTCCTTCATTTGGTTACAATTCAGGGTTTGGAGGGAGGGGTGTCACAATTCCTCCTTGCACCCGACATTAAGGTTACTAGTTATGGCTCTGCGAGCAGGCATATATATATAAATAAATGATGATGATGATGATGATGATGAAGGCATGGATGTTACTGAGGAGTAAGTCTAATGAGTAGACAGATAGGCCACGGTCTATTCCAGGAGTCAAGGACTAGGACTAGTTAGGCCTGTAGCAATAGGTCAAGACAGACAGACATGGAGAACCATGATACACAAGGCACAGACAGTAACAATATCAAAAGGCTCAAGACAACAGACTAAGATGAGAACTGGGACCTAGACAAGGACCAGGATATAGCAAAAATCGACAAAACCAATCCAAGGCAAGGCGGGATACAAGGACAAGCCACAAAACAAATCAGTAGTCTTTAGTGTATGAGCATTCCTTAGATAGGCCTGGAGATTTCTAGGAATTCACTGCAGCTACGCTCATTATGGCTGAGAAGACAGACTACAAAGAAGGGACAAAACACACCACCCGTTCCAATAACCAGAGTAGACACTGGAGCACAGAGGTCCTGGGTTCAAAACCCCAGCAGATGCTTACATGAAGTCCTTTGGGCCACCAGCTCCCAGGGGAATTTAATCAATGATGGCTGGAACTAAACATTTCGCTAAAGTCAATAGAGGAAGTGCTAGGTCCTGGAACTTTATGTGGAAAAAGAGCAAACAAGAAGTTTATGGGATGAACTGAAGTAACATCAAAACGCAGCCATGGCCAGGAGGTGTTGGTGTCAATAGTAGTGTCTGCAGACCTTAGAGGTGCTGAAAAACCAAAAAGTTATAATGTGATTGAGAAAGTCATCAAGTAAGTATATCATCATCAGCTATTTATAGCGCCACTAATTCCGCAGCGCTGTACAAAGAACTCACATCAGTCCCTACCCCATTGGAGCTTAAAATCCCTAACATACTCACACAGACAGAGAGACTAAGGTCAATCTTTTAATAGCAGACAATTAACCTACCAGTACGTTTTTGGAGTGTGGGAGGAAACCGAAGCACCCGGAGGAAACCCACGCAAACACGGGGAGAACATACAAACTCCACATAGATAAGGCCAGGGTTAAGAACTGAGCTCATGACCCCAGTGCTGTGAGGTAGAAGTGTTAACCACTAAGCCACTGTGCTGCTCCCACGTGTATAAGTATATGGGGAAGGAGTAGAATCCTAGCTTGGCTGAAGCCATATGAACATCAGTCTTATTGCCATAAGCTAAAGTAGATACATAAATTGTAGTGATATTAGTCTAAACTAACTATTATGGTCAAGCTTGGGACAAAAAAGGACAATATCCCTGATAATACCTTCACAAAAAAACACAAAATTCCACACAAAATTCTGACAACAAAAACAGACAATTCTATCTATGCCCAATAATACATGTTAACTGATAGATTCTGTGTTAATGAAATCAAAGAGTTGTGTTCTCCAGACTACTCATACCAGTTTGGAATCAAAGACCAGACTTGGATGTATTGAATCTATAAGACTGCTTACCCAGGACAGGAGAGGAATTTGAAGCATACAGTCAACTCAATACGTCAAGAAATCAAGAGGACCACAAAGGGCTAACAGAGAGCAGAAATAGTTTCCAATCACTAAGTAATAGTTGTAGGCAGGAGACATGCGACTCACAAGTGTCTCTAAAACACCTGACCGAAGAATAACAAGAAATTGTAAGACAGATGTTAAGGGACAAAAATTACCATATGCACTCTGGAATTTACAGCAATAAAATGGGCCATCTGTTAGAGGTTTCAAAATTGCTTATACCACAGTTCTTTTACCATCTTTTGTGATATACACTGACAATAGCCCATGCACTTGTCCTCACAACAGCAAAATTGAGTGCAACAGGTCACAGGTGGGTTACAGAACTAGTTGACTTTAACTTCACCAATAGATATCATCCTAAAAAATATATGGAAGTGGACCTCAAAGTCATCAGCAGCACAGCTCAAGACACACAAGAAGGGGTAGAACAGGCATTGCCGAGCCCCAAAGAACAATTTGAGTAGGGGCTTGGCCATGGTGATCTAGCCTCCCGGCCCCTCCAGTCTGATCTCAGAGGAGGAGAGTGAGGTCCTCTTCTGAGCCTCTACAGTCAGGCTCAGATGATTCCTCTGCTTTACTCTTTTGAGCACACAGCAGAATTTCAGGGGGAGCATGGTCTCTCGGAGGGGACCCCTCACCTCCAGTCCTCGTAGAGGTCGCTCCCCGCTGTAGTTCCACCACTACATACAAGGTTGGAAGAATACTCTGGTTTTAACAATAGACAATACAACTGCAAAAACAGACAATAGATGTGATTCAATTCAGCGGGAGGTCCCTTAGAAGCCAAGCAGAATTTGTAGGTTCTCCTTTTTTGTGTATTACAGAACCTAAAACATCTCTGATTTTTCATAGAGGTGTAAGTAAGGATTAGAGATGTTATAGGTACCGAACATCCCTCGGAGTCTCATCACGCGAGGTTCAGAGGGGACTTCGCCTGCAATTGAATTTCCCCCATTGAATCTAATCCAGTGGTAGCCAAAACTTTTAAAACCCTGTAAATAAGGTACAGAGCGTGGACCCAGTAATTGTAAATCTCTTGCAGTACAAAATTCAGAACACGCTTCCACACAAATGCAAGAGACGAGGAATGTCCTAGGATATCCCTCCGTTCATGTTACAGTAGTCCAACCTACATCTAGGCACAGGAAATCATTAATAGCAAAACTTTATCCAGTTCCTAGCTAGGACACAGATGGGACACTAGGGGGTAAATGTATCAAGCTGAAGTTTCCGGAGGGCTTGAAAATTGGAGATGTTGCCTATAGCAATTAGAGATGCTCAGACTCAGTTCCCCGAGAACCAAACACACCCGAACTTAGCAGATCCAAGTACCGAGCCGAGCTGGCTCGGTACTGCCGCGCGCCCTCGGATTTGAAAATGAGGCAAAACGTCATCGGTATGTCGTCGGATCTCGGATCTCGCGAGTTTTGGAATTCTTTTTAAGAGCCAACATAACGGTGGGTGGGAGGAAGGACAGAGCCCCATTTTTCTGCCACTGCTGTGTGCCAATGTTTCCTAGATGTGCTAGGAACTGCCGTGTATTTGTGTCATTGCTCTGTCGCCTACCATCCAGCCAGTCTTTGTTTGAAAGTGTATGAAAATAATATTGCCTAATATTGTGATCTGTGAGGTGGTCAAAACTGACTGCAAATGACTTAAAATTAGTGTTATTGAGGTTAATAATAATGTAGGAACAAAAAAAGAGCAAAATTATGTGATTTTAGCATATTTTAGAATTTTTTCTAAAAAATCCAAAACCAAAACTAAAACACACAAGGGCGGTTTTGCCAAAACCAAAACATGAAGCTAATCCAGATCCAAAACCAAAACCAAAACCTGTTCACGGGGGTCAGTGAGCATTTCTAATAGAAACCAATCAGATATCAGCTATTTTGTAGAATGTACTAAATAAATGATAACTAGAATCTGATTGGTTGCTATAGGCAACATCTCCACTTTTTAAACCCGCCGGAAACCTGCAGCTTGATACATTTACCTCTAGGAGTTGGAAAAAACTGAGAATTTGGTCAGAAACAGATGATATTGGCCATATAGGCCCAAATAATCTTACCTGAGCACATTCTACTCAAATTGTTACAACTTATATATCTGGAATGGTTTCATTTGACTTTCTCTGTCTAGAGCTATGCAAATGGGGTTATGGGTATATCTTAGTTGTGATGAATGTTTTCACACAGCAACGAGAACCGCTGTAAACAAAATATTCAATTACTGTTTTGAAATTTGGCTTCCCTGTTAAAAAAAAATACATCAAGACTTGTCATTTGCAAACAAATTGTTTTCTGTATTAGGAAAACGCTGTATTCTTAAAAATTGTTCTACATAGCACCCAGAAGAGAATAGAATGTACAATCACACACTTCTATCCTTAGTTTATGCTCATTTAGCAGAGACTGGAAAAGATCCATTATAAAAGTTGTGCTTATAACTGCAAGGGCAAGGGAATTTCTCTTTTTCTTTCTGCTATTTGAGTGAACCTCCAGACTCCCCAATGACAGTATGTTTTACAGTTCTGCAACAGATAAAGATGACAAATATCCGGAGGTTGTTATTTTCTGGACAAAGAGGTTGACTGAGGTTTAAGAAATTACTTCCAAAACAGTGAATAAAGTAGCAGATTGAAGTAGAGACTATTATAACCAGAAACTCCATGAGGCTGATGTAGCACCAAGTAGTAGAGTGCTAGAAAGAAATCTGACCAAGAAAGGAAGCCCTGGGAGATTACAGTCCTACTGGGAAGAGATTGTTTATATTCACTAAAAATAAACACTATTATAGACCTGTATTTAAAATTACGCTACTGAGACAGAATTTTTTGTGCAATCAACTTGGGTTACAAAACGGAGTTCTGCAGTCATTAATGTACTTATATAATTCTGTTTTTTATGAAATAGGTTTTCCAAGAGATGAATATGTTTAGGTTTTCATACTTCTTGGAACATGCTTATGCAATGCTGTACTGTCTTGTACTACAGGGCAGTCTTTCCCATTGGGCACGATGGGCAGCTGCCCAGGGGCCCCACGTGCACAGGGGCCCTATAACCAGGGCTCTGAAATAATTAATAAAAAAAACTTACTTTTTGGCGGTCACACAGCGGCGATCCGGCTCCCTCCCTCTTCCGTGCTGTGCTCGCACTGAATGTTGGGCGTGACATCATCACGCCCAACATTCTCAGTGAGGAGCACACAGGAGCACACCGAGAGGAGCCACAACAACCAAGCGACGTAGAAAGAAAGCAGAAAGTAGAAAAAAGAAGAGAAGAAGGAGATAGAAAGGTAAGTGAAGAGGGGGGACAATTAGGAGGATAAGGGAGGGCACAGTATCTGATACAGGGGCGGGGGAGGAGAGACCAAGGGCTAGATTTACTAAGCTGCGGGTTTTAAAAAGTGGGGATGTTTCCTATAGCAACCAATCAGATTCTGGCTGTCATTTTGTAGAAAGTAATAAATAAATGACAGCTAGAATCTGATTGGTTGCTATAGGCAACATCCCCACTTTTTAAAACCCGCAGCTTAGTAAATCTAGTCCCAGAAGAATGATGAAGGGGGGCAAACAGAAAAAAACGTTTTTGTGGATTAATCTCTGTAGTACAGAATGTTTTTTTTAATGTTTAAACACTGACTTTTTAAGTAGGTAACAATAAATATAAAATTTTATAAATAATTGACATTTTTATTCCTGTGAGTGGTTTTGTTGGTAGCGGCCCCAGTGCACTGCTTTTCCCGGGTGCCCATAACGTTCTTAAGAGGGCCCTGTTGTAGTGTACTAGTGATTATTTAGAAACATTGATAGGAGAATAAGTGTCTCCGAACCTCAGAGTTAGAATCTTATTTTAACAGGTGCATGTAATTAATAGTTATTCAATCAGTGTAAATGCCAAGCCAAACTCCCCTCCGTGTAAGGGTGCCAAGATTATTGCTTATAAAACATATGAGCAAATGTGTTATCATCACCTTATGATCGGATTAGACTCTTTGGTCCGTGTACACGAGAGTTAATAAACTTGCCTCTATTCTTCATCAAATTATCTGAGATTGCCTTCTTTTAAGGCAGAATGCAGAATGAAAAGAACAGACAAGAACTTCACATAGGAATTTGTCACTAATATGTAACTAGGCAAAATACTAAAAACTAGGCAACACTAGATATAACTACATCTCAAAGGGAAACTCAAAATGCAACATGTGCAAATCTGTGCAAAGATCAGATAAAAAAAATCTACAGTATGTTAGATAATGAACAGGATCTATGGGAATATTTTATCCCTGTATCATAAGATGACTGCACAAGGGAAAAAAAGAGAGCTAAATCCAGAAAAAAGATTCTATACATGTGTTCCTGAAGAAACTGTGGATATCACAGAGGTTGCAACAGAAGAGAACTCTTATGAAGAAGAGGTTGAAGATCCAGGGGCTGAATGTATCAAGCTAAGAGTTTTCAGGCGGGTTTGAAAAACCAATCAGATTCTATCTATCATTTATTTTGTACATTCTGCAAAATGATAGCTAGAATCTGATTGGTTGCTATAGGCAACATCTCCGCTTTTCAAACCCGCTGGAAAACTCTCAGCTTGATACATTTACCCCCCCAGAATATATGCTAGAGAACGTTAGAGAAGAGGTAATAGAACTAAAAACTCTATCAGAGACTGCGGAAAGTGCAATGCGGTAATTTCACGACTGTTCCAATTCAATATTGTTATTATATCTTTAATATTACATACCAGTAGAAATAGACTGAAAGTCAACTGAAGGTTTATATTCAGGAATCCAATTGTACAGATCATGGACTTTCTTGTCCTAACTGGTATTTATCACCATATCACTTTGCTATGAACTTTAGACAATGGTAATACATTGCAATTAATATCTATATTGTTGTCATACACAACATTGCTGTTTACATTATTACAATACATACATTTGTTTAAGTTTTTTTGTAAAGCAAATGTATGGGGTAGAAAAATAATCTATAAAAAAAATGTGAAAAATGCCTTGTAGACTTTGCTGTAATAAAGATTTATTAAGTGATTCTCTATGCCCCAAACAGGATAAGGGGCACAAAAAGAACAATCTTCTATGTCCTATAGCTTTGCAATGTTATAGAATATTGACACAATAGTCAATACCAAGGGGCCTGAGTCATTAAGGAGAGCAAAGCATAAAAAAGGAGTAAATTTGTACCTTGACAAAGCCATGTTGCATTGAAATATGGGGACAGATTTATAGCTGGGGTGTGCTACATGACAAATCAGCCAGTATTTAACTTATGTGCAAAATAATAAACTAATTTGCACTCCTTGCATTGTAAAATGGTTTGCTCAGGAGCAAACTTACTCCTTTTTTTGCTATATAAATAAACGAAAATAATAATTACACATATAACCTTCTGGAATAAAGATAATATATTTTCTTTTATGATAATGAGAAGAGAACCTGTGATTACGCACATCTTGGTACACAGTTGTGTTCACTAAGAAAAAGAACAGGTTATAAGGACCCGCTCGAATGGAAAATAGTTTATTTTATGTTGTAAATACACATTTTATATTGTAAATCTAAATTCCATGTTTTCCTTGTATCAAATATTCAGCTGGGACCTACTTAGACCTGGTGCCCAGCAACACATACCCTGGTAGTATCATAGCCTACCCTTGCACGCTCCTGAATGATAATTATGCTTTAGTACTTTTCTGTCTCTCCGAGGTCCCTGGATGGAAATCTGACTGCCGGCATCAGCCAGTGAGACTCAGTAAACTATGTGCCGATGTTTGTCAGCATATCTTTAACCTACAACATTAATTATACTGAAATATTTTGGTAACAGGTAACACAACCCGTATTTAAAAACCCTCTTACATCATTTCATTAAGTGGGTGTACAAAATCCATTTAGTATTACAAAATCCATTGCATGGTTTGACAACACAAGCTGCACAATTATATTTAGCCACAAAATAGGTTTTGGCAAGTTTAGCAGAAAGTGGGCGCTCTATATGCATTCACTCAATACGGAGAGCTTTCATGTGAACTTTTTACCCCAAGGACCATACACAGGACACGCGGTCACCCCCTAAGGTTAGAGAAGAGGAAATTTCACAACCAGCAAAGGAAGGGGTTCTTTACAGTAAGGGCAGTCAAGATATGGAATTCATTGCCAGGGAAGGTTGTGATGACAGATTCAATAGATATGTTTAAGAAAGGGTTAGACAAATTTTTAGCGGAAAGGTGTATCCAGGGATACGACCGTTAATTTAAAATGAAGGATAGTAGTGGATATAGGGTAAAAATAGGACTGCAATATTGAGTCTGGGAGGATTTTCACAATTGAAACAGATTGGCGGTTGCTTACTCTGGGTAAATTTCAAATATAAGTGCAGGATCGCAGGAGATCCAAATAGGTTGAACTTGATGGACTGGTGTCTTTTTTCAACCTCATCAACTATGTTACTATGTTACACTGTGTGGAGGGGACTGATAGCACTAACAGCTAACTTGTAGTGTTTGCTCTTATCTGTGAACACAAGAGAATTGGGGGATGTAATTTTGTTCCCCACCCTCTTTCCAGCCCTCCGGCGATTCGAACTGGCATCTCGACCATTCTCACGTTGCCATCATTGCAATCTGCGCGCTTAACCACTGAATGTTTTTCTCCGGAAATTAAATTGTAATGACAAGCTCTTTATAAGACCTCATTTGTAAAGTCTCAAATCATAGGAATTGACTTACTGAAATCACTTTGTGCTACAGTAACTGTCCGCTTTATCACAATGAATGACAGAATTTAACAATTAGTGTCAAATTAAATGTTTCATTTACGGGCATTACACGTTAGGCGGAAGAGTTTTTAGATGCACAAATTATTGAGATTAGAAACTCAGAAAATGATCACAGTCTACTTGCCTAGCAAGAGAAGAGTCGTTCTATGTAATACAATATTAAATGATGAAAGCAAATGGACAGTAAACAAACGGCATCAACAAATAATTTAATATACATGCTGTGCACTATTAATTATATTATTTATTTCAGTAGAAAATGTACATTATTTAATCACATTTAATCTTAGCAATAGCCCCTTGCACTTTTCCGACCAGCAAATACAATTGTTATTCTGCTACCTTATGTATCGTGTTTCCCCTACACCTCTTGGATCAGTGTTTCCCAACTCCAGTCCTCAGGACCCCCTAGCAGTACATGTTTTCCATATCTCCTTGCTGGAGCACAGGTGTATTCATTACTGACTGACACAGTGTAGCAGGTGGTATAATTATTTCACTGGTCACCTGGCAATCCAGCACTGTTAGTAGGTCCTGAGGACTGGAGTTGAGATTGTAAACTCATATGTGTAGGATCCTTTTTACCATCAGTTACTTGCCGTTGTGTGTCATCTGTTTGTGTCATGTTATGATCACCTCAATCTACAGAGCTTCATTATATGTTGGCACTTTATAAAGAAAAAGAATATAATAACATTTAGGGCCTGAGTCATTAAGGCACACATACTGAGCGCATTGTGCAATTGTTCTCAAGGGCACGTGTATGGACTCTGAATACTCCTGGAGTCAGCAAGGATCGGATCTCAAGATACGTGTGGTGGTGACTATGAGTGTAGGATCACTCTGCTGTACTAGACCAGACGCTGCAGGATGCGGACAATACGTAAGTGGAATATGAAATCTCAAAAGAATGCACAGAAAAAAAAAATATGAATCAATTAATGTTACCTGTCAATAATATAGTCATTTATGATTAGAAATAGAAATTGTATGTAAAAAAATTGTTTATAATTTTTTTCTTCCGTTGAAAAACATTAGGGTTAGGCTGTCCTTAATGTCTACTGTACATAAAATATATTTTACAGTTCTCCTGATAGCAGACACATGTTATAGCATGCATATGATACTGACTCAGGACTTAGACTAGACCAGTGTTGGCTAACCTCCAGCTGTTTCGAAACTACAAGTCCCAGCATGCTTTGCCAATATATAGCAGCTTGTTGCTGGAAGGGTATGCTGGGACTTGTAGTTTCACAACACCTGGAGTGTCACAGGTTAGCCAATACTGGACTAGACCCTTAGCTGGCGCAAGATACACGGCAGAAAAACAAGAAACTTTCACTCATGCAGAACTTCATTCCGACGTGGCTGGTACTATTTGTGGAGAGCACTTAGGGGCAGATTTATCAATCCTTCTAAAACGGAAAAGTGAAGTGTTGCCCGTAGCAACAAATCACATTCTGTGCTGCCCATAGCAACCAATCAGCTTCTAGCTATCATTTATCTATCACATTCTAGAACATGCTAGCTAGAATCTGATTGGTTGCTATGGCAACATCTCCACTTTTCTTTTTTAGAAGGTTTGATAAATTTCCCCCTTAGTCACTGACTAAAACTTTTCATGGACACAAATAACAACAGTAATAACCACAGGTTATAAAAACAGTCTAAACAAAATTACAAATTATAAGAAGTAGTACATAACAAAACACACAATATGATAGAAACTATGCTTCTTGTCCTAATAAATGAAGTTGTAAAGTGCAATTAGTGCTGATGTCAATATTCCATATTCCTAGATATTAATGCCATCACTGAGGCACAAAAGAATATTGGTTCAGCCCCCAAAATTCCTTTGTGCTTAAGTAATGTCACCGTTCCCTTGTGAGGCTATGAATATTGGTTCACCTCACAAACTATCTGCCTCCATTGTGCGTAGGGACTGGTGCAATTTAAGAAGAGCATAGCTCTCTGTCTTGTATGGATAAAATCATATCTGCCTACTTTTTAAATCTGTACTCCGGGAGATCTCGGAGTACAGACCATGTGACAGAGGGTAGGAGAGGGTGTGATGACGTCATTACGGCACTTTAGCCCCGCCCCTACTATAAAACGCAGAAATTCAAGGTATTGAATAGCGGAAGAGGGGGGCTTAATGACATGATTAAGCCCCGTCCCCTATGTTTAATGCCGTGAATTTCAGCATTTTACAGGGTCCAGGGGGTGTGCCTACTCTTCCGGGAGGACTCCCGGAAATTCCGGGAGGGTAGGCAAGTATAGATAAAATGTGTTACGATAGTCTACATTTTACTATTCGATTTTTATGAATAAGCTTTTCTAACTCGGTCACAATAAGGATGTTTTACGAACGTGCAAAATTGTGCACCTAGATGGGGGTGGGGCTAGAACATGATGGGACATCAGGAGAATAGTTAAATTGATCTAGAATGCAGGGTGACATTGGATTGCTATTTGGAGGCTTCTGGGGTACCTCTTTGGTAAGTTAGCTCTCAATTTAAAAACACATATGTATGGCCCAAATATATGGGACTCTCATTGTTTAGAGTTAGGACCACCCTATTAGCAAAAGCGCCGTGGAGTGGCGGGTGGCTTTAACATACATTTGCAAATGTGTGTAACTAAGACTTTTGCATTTTTATCTACAGTAGAAATGGCAGATCTGTTGCTGGCTATAGCAGTGTGCTGGGGGATCTCTCTGTGTGTTTGTTCCTTTCAGGGTAACCCCACCCTTTCAAGCACCTGCTATAGCCTATAAATTGATTGAGCAACTTCCACTTCTTTATTTTAATGAATTGCCATATCTCGCTATGATGAATAACAAGTGGTCGCTACATTAAATTACCAAATCTTTTTACAAAATTTAGCCAAATGCTAAATGAAATTGTAAGCTTCATTTGCACAATAAAATTAAGCAGACGGAACCTTCACCTGTAATTTTAACATATGAAAGTGATAATTTTCGGGTTCTGTGCACTAAAACCACAGAGATATCAGGATTCGGGTGGTTGCCAGGATCTGAACCTGGCTAAACTCCTGTAGATTCAGCTGAAACCTGAACCAAATTATGGATTTGTTGCATCTTTAGTTTCAACAAAAATATACACTTGCAAAAGCCGCCCTATCTGTAAATAGCATTTTTATTCAAGAAATCAAGTATCCTAAGGTTGCTCTCAGCTCCTTTGTATATTTATGGTGCATATGCTGCTCTCTTACTATCCATGCGCAAGTATTGGTCTTGTCAGTAACGCACCCAGGTGCCCTTCATCTCTATCATTACAAAACATTTGCTCTTATTTCACAGGCTGTGGAAATTTTCAAAAGCAAACTTTGTAAAAGAATCTGCTGCCGGAGAGAGAGGATGTTTGGAAATCTCCTCAGGTGATAAATTATGGATTCAAGGAACGGCGACGGACGCTGGGGAAGACTAACAGCTGGCATTTTGCCTCTGGCCTGATGCTTCATCTCTGGTTAACATTCCTCTTCCTATCACACCTCTCTGTGTTTCAGCACTTACCGGCTGCTATTATTCCCCGCACCTTGTGTGTTTCAATTATTCGTTACTCCATCTCTCCTTTTCTGAAGCTGAAATTTTGACTTAGCCGACTTAAAAACAATAAAAATGCTCCATGCTGGTTCAGAAACACAAATGTGATCAAAGCGAAGAATCAGAACCACCAAGATACAAGCTGATGCAGTCAGAAATTATGGTATGTTAAATCGAAAGATATATAACGTGCACCTGCTGTCTTCATACATTGGAGGCAGCCATTTTGTAGACTGAACCACAAAATGGCTGCCTATTGTCTCAGGGATGTCAAAAGTTTCTAGTGAATTGATAGGCTGCATACTCTCAGAGATTCCAGTCATCCAATGCAGCCTCGGGTGCCGAAAACTATTATTATGCCCAAGGTGCCTGGACATAGGATGTGATGTCGGAGGCTGCCAAAAGAGGGGTTTTTGCCTCCAGAACAAAAGGAGAAGAAGAAAAAGAAATGCCAGAGAGTGGCAGAGGAGGAGTTAGGAGCAGACAGTGTCGGACTGGGACATGAAGGGCCCACTGGGAGACTGCAACGCTAGGGGCCCACCAGCGGGGTGGTGGCCAGCCATCATAGAGGCGAGACCAGACACTAGAGGGGGAGTGGTCAGCCCACGAAGGACAGCTAGCACCACACTGTATATAAAGAATGCAGTGTGTGTATAAAGAGTACGCAGTCCCATACGCTGCTCTATGCACCTGCCCAGTAGTGTGTTTAACAGAAGTATCACCATCGGAAGTCGGGAGACAGCTGTTCTGTTAGCTCCGTCCTAGCAACGGAGGGGGCGGAGCTACAACGCGGCGGGGCCTACCAATGGATAGCCCGGCTCCCTGGCAGGCCAGTCCAAGACTGGGCGCAGCCATTGATTGCAGCCTGCCGAAGAGGAAGAAACACACAGGGAGACTGAGTACTGTGTGCAGAGGTGCTCTGAAGACAAGCAGATGAGCAGAGTGAGTACACAGCACTTATAGACTGTAGGGGTCTAGGAGCAACATAATCCCATAGACATTGCTACAAGTCTCACAGAGCAAGTTGCACTTATAACAGAAAGAGCTGCCAACCTTACAGACAAGGCTGACAAAATTTCTACATCTATCTGCCAGACTATCAGAGGGAATTGCCAGAACCAGAGGGGAGTCTGCCACTGTCAGAGAGTAAGCTGTCTGAAGCTGAGGTATAGCCTTGCATTGCCCTACACTGTTGGTACAGCCTTGAATTGTGCTATACTGCTGGAACTAGTGTTCCATTTACCCTTTACATTTATTAGTGCTTAATAAATGTAAAGGGAAGCTGGGACCCAAGGGATTACTTAATAGCATTGCTATTATTCATCTTGTATTGTATTGAAACTGCTGATGTCATGAGCATTCAGATATTACCTTAATGTCTTCAAGGAATACTGCTATATATTATTGTTCACACAGTCTCACTCTTCAAATATTTTGTGTCTTGTTGTTATCCATGTATCATCTTGCGGTTAAATTACTTGCCACCTTTATCATTACATCAGAGAGTAAACGCGCTGTAAATTATGCTGTACTTATATGGTTTCAGGCTATTAAGGTACAAGGACTTCAAATAAAGGTACCAAGTGGCTTATGCTATTTACCTGTGTTTGTGTTTCCACAATACTTTTTTACGCACTCAAGCTGGGGTTTCCTGAGTCGACCCCTGGTGGACCCTGCAAGGATCTACAGCCTGAAGAGACTCGGGTGGAGACACTGCCTAGAAAAATTGGGAAAAGTTGAGGCGATTCTAACATTGATCCTAACCATTTTGGGCAATTACAGCAGGGGGCTAAAAGATGGTGCAATATTTGCATCATTAAGCCCCGCCCCCCAGCACTTATCTATTGTGGGGGCGAGAAGTAATTCCGGGAGAGTAGGCAACTATGCGTTAAAGAAAAGAAGCTAATGAATCTCTAGAGCCTGAAGTGTCTTTTACATTTCTGTCTCCATTACTGAAGTCATGTTGTCTTACCTGTCAGTCTTTGATTAAATCTTGGTCTCCATGAAAATGGCCACCTCCATAGGCATCAATACATGGACATAGGACACAATTTCTGAACTGTGTCATCATGCCACAGATGGTGAAGCCAACCACGTCTTGTACTGGCTCAGCATCAGGGAGAATGCCAGACTCTTCAGGGAGTGAGGGACGTCACCCCTATTTCAGGGAGTCTCCCTGACATTCAGGGAGTCTCCCTGACATTCAGGGAGAGTTGGCAAGTATGGTTTTATGATGGAAGTTACAGCAGATATCAATATATACATTCCAAAATAAAATTCTCCTGTCCAAACACAGGTCAGTACATAGCAGATTTATTTCAAAATGATATTACTGAAACAGAATAATATTCAGGTTTTTTTACAGGACTGAATGGTTTGCCATAGATAACAAAGGAGTGGCTTACCAGATGGGGTGTGTAGTCATAAGGTGCTGTAGGTAGGCAGGTCTATATTTTGTAACATTGTTTTTTTCATATTTTTATTTTTAATTTTCTTGTTACGAGTGGAACTGAAATCTGTACACATGCATGAACCAGCAAGCTAATACTCTTATCCCTGCCAACCAGGGTCAAGGGACAGCGGATCTTATCCCTGCCAGCCAGAATGACCGGCCAGCTGATCTTATCCCTGCCAGCCAGTATCACTGGACAGCTGAGTACCATTGTTAAATAATAAATTGCGGAGATATAAAGATTTTTTTACATTCCATGGGCCTGATTCATTAAGGATCTTAAATGAAGAAGCATCTTATCTCAGTCTCCTGGACAGATCTATGTTACAATGCAATGGGTGCAAACTAGTTTTATATTTTGCACATAAGTTAAATAATGACTGTTTTTTCATGTAGCACACAAATACTTGATAGCTTATTTGTACACTGAAATTTAAAGTTGATATTTGTGTGCTACATGAAAAAACAGTCAGTATTTAACTTATGTGTGTAACCCCCTGTCACTGTGTGTAGTGTGGGGTGCAAAGAGTACACAGTGCACCTCCTTCTCAAGCCCTGGCTAGCTGATGGGCATGGGTGTAAATGATCAGGGGGTCCCTGCACATGCAGGTGTTTCTCTGTAGTTAGTGGGACACAGGTGGTGTCACTTTGTGGTGCAGTGTAATAAAAGTCACAATAATTTGGGCGCCAGACCATCTCTATGATAAACTGAACTCTTTATTTACACTCCTCTCCCTCCAGCATGATAATCATAATGGCTGCAGCAATAAAGAAATATATATACAGCTCCTCACTCTCTTCAGCACAGTTCTTAATGAGCAATACGAACATGGTTGCAAATATCTTATTACTCCTCCTGCACAGTTCTTAATGTTATCCAGATGTTAAATAACATAATTTACATGTCTCTTGCACTCCATACTCACTGCAGATCACCCTCCTCTGTAAGGGCACTT